>NW_028283626.1:600000-843455 GCF_059441095.1 Idiotropiscis lumnitzeri
GCCGCTTGGAACCGCCCGTGCCCGGGGAAGGTGCTCCTCTTCGGCTTACTGTGACGCGAGCATGCCCTCCTCCTCCGGAGCTTCCATTCGGTTAAACTTAGGGGCCGCTTGGAACCGCCCGTGCCCGGGGAAGGTGCTCCTCTTCGGCTTACTGTGACGCGAGCATGCCCTCCTCCTCCGGAGCTTCCATTCGGTTAAACTTAGGGGCCGCTTGGCACCGCCCGTGCCCGGGGAAGGTGCTCCTCTACGGCTTAACTGCCACGCACGCTGGCCGGAGCTCTGGTACGGTCCGAACCGCGCGAAACGTCGCCACCGATCGTGTCCGGGGGAACGTGCTCTTCTTCGTCCACTCTCCTCTTCGCCCACGCTCTTCTTCGGCGCACGCCGGCCGTCTAACCGCTCCAGCGCCCCGTCGTGCCGCTCGGCGAAACTACAATGCCCCCGAATATTTTTTAGACCCGCGAAGCACTGAACCCGCGAAAGGTGAACCGCGAAGTAGCGAGGGTTCACTGTATGTATAAGACCAAGACCTACAAAAAAGTCTCTTGGAGCAATGAGCTAGGTTTTACAGGAAGTCGGCCATTTTGAATTTACTTAAAAGGGGGCGGGTCACCACAATGGACTTTGTGTAGAAATTATTATTGGGGCCCGAGCAGCGACCGCGGCGAGGTCCCTATTGTTTTTGTAGAAAATATTATTACTTTTATTATAATTATTATTATTATTATTAGGGCCTGAGCAGCGACCGCTGCGAAGTCCCTATTGTTTTTGTAGAAATTATTTTTATTATTATTTTTCCGATTGTTCGATCGCATTTTTGACCCCCGAAACATGCACAAAAACTCACCAAAGTTGGCAGTCTCATCGGGCATGGCGAAAAATTTGATATTTTAATGTCTAATATGAACAAGAAGTGAGTTATGAATTTTTGAAAGTCCGACTTTTGCCCTTTTTTGCATGTTTACAGGGGTCATTCTTTTGCACCCTGATCCTAAAGGCTTCATCTGATTGCCTTAAAATTCTGTCTGTAGCTTCTGAAGACCTGGGACAAACACTGGGGCTAAAATTTTTTGTTTCCGAAATACTATATGACGGGGGCGGGGCATCAAAGTTTTCACTTAAGATTTCCTTCGCCGCAATGGACAAAATGCTTAATAACTCTCCTGCACATGCTGCTAAAAATCCAAAACTTCACATGTACATAAAGAGTCTGTACCTGAAGACATCTATATGTTTATATTCAGTTATACACCTTGCGCCAATCAATATCATTTTTTACATTTTGACGTACTGCACGGTGCCCTTTTAACGAATCTGATTGAAAATTGGCTAGAAAAGACTCAAGACATTGATCTTACTCTATCCCTATTTTTGTGACTTTCCTTCGAAGGGCGTGGCTATTACGGTGCCGCAGAGTCTGATTATTCTCAGTGGCAACAAAAGTTCCTGCAAAATGATTCAGATGATCCATCTTCTCGAAATTTTTCACATTTGAGGATATTCAGGCCCTGAAGACGGCTGCCAACTTATTTTTGATCGCAGTGGTAGCGCCACCAACTGGTTAAAACAAATACAAATTATTTTCGTTGATTTTTTTCTCCGGGCAGGTTAACAAAATCTACCTTACATTTGCTCGGATGAGTGTTTAGGCCTTGAGGATGTCACAATACGAAAGTCTTTCGCCTTCTTCAGAGTGTCACATGATGGTGTCTTGTGGCCCGTCTTTATCAGCTGATGTTCCATGAGGGCGTGACTTACCTGTCACAAGAATGAAGGCAAGTCACGCCCCCCGCTGTCCGTTCACTCCGCCAAAATGCTGCTCCAGGTGGTAGAGAGGATGAAGGCTCCCTTGTCTCTGTTCATGGTTTTTATGCCTCGCTTGCAGATCTCAATGGCCTCTCTGATCCAGCGCTGTTGTTTATTCTCTTCGGTGCGGATGACCCTGCCCTTCTCCCGGTCCATGATGTGGTTTTCCCTTTTGCAGCGGTCAGTGATTGCTGATTTGTAATGTTCATGTTGTGCTTGTTCTTTTACTGCTCTGATTTTTTCATTTTTTTGACAGGTAAGTCACACCCTCATGGAACATCAGCTGATAAAGACGGGTCTCAAGACACCATCATGCGACACTCTGAAGAAGGCAAAAGACTCGCCGAAACATGTCAGGTAAAAAATTAACCTAAAACATAATTGTCTGCTTTTAATGAATCAGTCAAATATCAATAATAAGAAGACAAAATGAACCTAATACAAATAAATGAATGCTTAATAACTCCCCTGCACATGCTCCTAAAAATCCAAACCTTCACCTGTAAATAAAACGTCCCGACCTGAAGACATCTTAATGTTATTATTTTGTTATACACACAGCGCCGCCAAGTGGAATCAAAAATTTGTTTTTATTTTAATTTTCACGTACTGCACGGTGCCCTTTTGACGAATCCGACTGAAAATTAGTCAGAAAAGACTCAAGACAATGAATGATCTTACTCTCTGCCGAATTTTGTGACGTTTTGGCAAAAGGCGTGGCTATTACGGTGCTGAAAAGTCCGATTGTACTCTGTGGCAACAAAAGCTCCGGCAACATGACTCAGATGATCCTATCTTCTCGAAGTTGTACACATTTGAGGATACTTCAGCCCTGAAGACATCTACCGACTTATTTTTCATCGTAGTAGTAGCGCCACCAACTGGTAAAAGCTAATACAAGTTATTTTCTTGGATGTTTTTCTCCGTGCAACTCAACAAGGTCGCCCTCATATATGCTCGGATGACTGTTTCGGCCATGAGGATGTCACAATACGAAATTCGTCCTTTTTCGTGAAAAGTTGTGGGAGTGGCATTGCACTGTTCGGCAATAAAACAAAGCTGATTATGAGGTTCTAAATATGAACGACAACTCGTAAAACTTTACACACACATCAGGCCGAGCAAATTTATCAATATTTTATACGTTAGTTGTGCAGCTTTTTTTAAATGGCTCGCCATGGCCCTTGAGAAATGTTCAAAAAAGCAGCCCTGGTTGAGTGTTTCACCTCGCTTTTTGTAAATTTTATGGAGTACAGTGAACCCTCGGTTATCGCGGTTAATGGGGACCGAGACCACCCGCGAAAACTGAAAATCCGCGAAGTAGCGGCGCACCTTCAAAAATGCTTAAAAAAAATATACAATATATATAATAAATATATATATATATATATATATATATATATATATATATATATATACGGGGAGAGAGAGAGTGAAATTCATTTTATAACAAAAAAACCAAATTATTATTAAAACGTATTATTTTTTTATTCCCCAGCCATTCTTTTAGTATTTATTTAATTACTCCGACTTTTACCTGCTGGTACGCCGTCCGGTGTGCCCTGTGAAATGAAAGGTGGCATTCTTTATTTATTTATTCATTTATTCATTCATAACTGACAGCCTCGCGCTCCGCTCGTGCCCGGGCGGAAGAGGTGCTCCAATTCGGCTTAACTGTGACACACGCCCGCCCTCCTCCCCCGGAACTTCCATTCGGTTAAACTTAGGGGCCGCTTGGCACCGCCCGTGCCCGGGGAAGGTGCTCCTCTTCGGCTTACTGTGACGCGAGCATGCCCTCCTCCTCCGGAGCTTCCATTCAGTTAAACTTAGGGGCCGCTTGGAACCGCCTGTGCCCGGGGAAGGTGCTCCTCTTCGGCTTACTGTGACGCGAGCATGCCCTCCTCCTCCGGAGCTTCCATTCGGTTAAACTTAGGGGCCGCTTGGCACCGCCCGTGCCCGGGGAAGGTGCTCCTCTACGGCTTAACTGCCACGCACGCCGGCCGGAGCTCTGGTACGGTCCGAACCGCGCGAAACGTCGCCACCGATCGTGTCAGGGAGAACGTGCTCTTCTTCGTCCACTCTCCTCTTCGCCCACGCTCTTCTTCGGCGCACGCCGGCCGTCTAACCGCTCCAGCGCCCCGTCGTGCCGCTCGGCGAAACTACAATGCCCCCGAATATTTTTTAGACCCGCGAAGCACTGAACCCGCGAAAGGTGAACCGCGAAGTAGCGAGGGTTCACTGTATGTATAAGACCAAGACCTACAAAAAAGTCTCTTGGAGCAATGAGCTAGGTTTTACAGGAAGTCGGCCATTTTGAATTTACTTAAAAGGGGGCGGGTCACCACAATGGACTTTGTGTAGAAATTATTATTGGGGCCCGAGCAGCGACGGCGGCGAGGTCCCTATTGTTTTTGTAGAAATTATTATTAGGGCCTGAGCAGCGACCGCTACGAGGTCCCCATTGTTTTTGTGGAAATTATTATTATTTTTATTATTATTATTATTAGGGCCCGAGCAGTGACCGCTGCGAGGTCCCTATTGTTTTTCTAGAAATTGTTATTAGGGCCCGAGCTGCGACGGCTGCGAGGTCCCTATTGTTTTTGTAGAAAATATTATTACTTTTATTATTATTAATATTATTATTATTATTATTAGGGCCTGAGCAGCGACCGCTGCGAAGTCCCTATTGTTTTTGTAGAAATTATTATTATTATTATTTTTCCGATTGTTCGATCGCATTTTTGACCCCCGAAACATGCACAAAAACTCACCAAACTTGGCAGTCTCATCGGGCATGGCGAAAAATTTGATATTTTAACGTCTAATATGAACAGGAAGTGAGTTATGAATTTTTGAAAGTCCGACTTTTGCCCTTTTTTGCATGTTTACAGGGGTCATTCTTTTGCACCCTGATCCTAAAGGCTTCATCTGATTGCCTTAAAATTCTGTCTGTAGCATCTGAAGACCTGGGACAAACACTGGGGCTAAAATTTTTTGTTTCCGAAATACTATATGACGGGGGCGGGGCTTCAAAGTTTTCACTTAAGATTTCCTTCGCCGCAATGGACAAAATGCTTAATAACTCTCCTGCACATGCTGCTAAAAATCCAAAACTTCACATGTACATAAAGAGTCTGTACCTGAAGACATCTATATGTTTATATTCAGTTATACACCTTGCGCCAATCAATATCATTTTTTACATTTTGACGTACTGCATGGTGCCCTTTTAACGAATCCGATTGAAAATTGGCTAGAAAAGACTCAAGACATTGATCTTACTCTATCCCTATTTTTATGACTTTCCTTCAAAGGGCGTGGCTATTACGGTGCCGCAGAGTCTGATTATTCTCCGTGGCAACAAAAGTTCCTGCAAAATGATTCAGATGATCCATCTTCTGGAAATCCTTCACATTTGAGGATATTCAGGCCCTGAAGACGGCTGCCAACTTATTTTTGATCGCAGTGGTAGCGCCACCAACTGGTTAAAACAAATACAAATTATTTTCGTTGATGTTTTTCTCCGGGCAGGTGAACAAAATCTACCTTATATTTGCTCGGATGAGTGTTTAGGCCTTGAGCATGTCACAATACAAAAGTCTTTCGCCTTCTTCAGAGTGTCACATGATGCTGTCTTGTGACCCGTCTTTATCAGCTGATGTTCCATGAGGGCGTGACTTACCTGTCACAAGAATGAAGGCAAGTCACGCCCCCCGCTGTCCGTTCACTCCGCCAAGATGCTGGTCCAGGTGGTAGAGAGGATGAAGGCTCCCTTGTCTCTGTTCATGGTTTTTATGCCTCGCTTGCAGATCTCAATGGCCTCTCTGATCCAGCGCTGTTGTTTGTTCTCTTCTGTGCGGATGACCCTGCCCTTCTCCCGGTCCATGATGTGGTTTTCCCTTTTGCAGTGGTCAGTGATTGCTGATTTGTAATGTTCATGTTGTGCTTGTTCTTTTACTGCTCTGATTTTTTTCATTTTTTTGACAGGTAAGTCACACCCTCATGGAACATCAGCTCAAGACACCATCATGCGACACTCTGAAGAAGGCGAAAGACTCGCCGAAACATGTCAGGTAAAAAATTTACCTAAAACATAATTGTCTGCTTTTAATGAATCAGTCAAATATCAATAATAAGAAGACAAAATGAACCTAATACAAATAAATGAATGCTTAATAACTCCCCTGCACATGCTCCTAAAAATCCAAACCTTCACCTGTAAATAAAACGTCCCGACCTGAAGACATCTTAATGTTATTATTTTGTTATACACACAGTGCCGCCAAGTGGAATAAAAAATTTTTTTTTATTTTAATTTTCACGTACTGCACGGTGCCCTTTTGACGAATCCGACTGAAAATTAGTCAGAAAAGACTCAAGACAATGATCTTACTCTCTGCCGAATTTTGTGACGTTTTGGCAAAAGGCGTGGCTATTAAGGTGCTGAAAAGTCCGATTGTACTCTGTGGCAACAAAAGCTCCGGCAACATGACTCAGATGATCCTATCTTCTCGAAGTTGTACACATTTGAGGATACTTCAGCCCTGAAGACATCTACCAACTTATTTTACATTGTAGTAGTAGCGCCACCAACTGGTAAAAGCTAATACAAGTTATTTTCTTGGATGTTTTTCTCCGTGCAACTCAACAAGGTCGCCCTCATATATGCTCGGATGACTGTTTCGGCCATGAGGATGTCACAATACGAAATTTGTGATTTTTCGTGAAAAGTTGTGGGAGTGGCATTGCACTGTTCGGCAATAAAACAAAGCTGAATATGAGGTTCTAAATATGAACGACAACTCGTAAAACTTTACACACACATCAGGCCGAGCAAATTTATCAATATTTTATACGTTAGTTGTGCAGCTTTTTTGAAATGGCTCGCCATGGCCCTCGAGAAATGTTAAAAAAAAGCAGCTCTGGTTGAGTGTTTCACCTCGCTTTTTGTAAATTTTATGGAGTACAGTGAACCCTCGGTTATCGCGGTTAATGGGGACCGAGACCACCCGCGAAAACTGAAAATCCGCGAAGTAGCGGCGCACCTTCAAAAATGCTTAAAAAAAATATACAATATATACAATAAATATATAAATATATATATATATATATATATATATATATATACGGGGAGAGAGAGAGTGAAATTCATGTTATAACAAAAAAACCAAATTATTATTAAAACGTATTATTTTTTTATTCCCCAGCCATTCTTTTTGTATTTATTTAATTACTCCGACTTTTACCTGCTGGTACGCCGTCCGGTGTGCCCTGTGAAATGAAAGGTGGCATTCTTTATTTATTTATTCATTTATTCATTCATAACTGACAGCCTCGCGCTCCGCTCGTGCCCGGGCAGAAGAGGTGCTCCAATTTGGCTTAACTGTGACACACGCCCGTCCTCCTCCCCCGGAGATTCCATTCGGTTAAACTTAGGGGCCGCTTGGCACCGCCCGTGCCCGGGGAAGGTGCTCCTCTTCGGCTTACTGTGACGCGAGCATGCCCTCCTCCTCCGGAGCTTCCATTCGGTTAAACTTAGGGGCCGCTTGGAACCGCCCGTGCCCGGGGACGGTGCTCCTCTTCGGCTTACTGTGACGCGAGCATGCCCTCCTCCTCCGGAGCTTCCATTCGGTTAAACTTAGGGGCCGCTTGGCACCGCCCGTGCCCGGGGAAGGTGCTCCTCTACGGCTTAACTGCCACGCACGCTGGCCGGAGCTCTGGTACGGTCCGAACCGCGCGAAACGTCGCCACCGATCGTGTCCGGGGGAACGTGCTCTTCTTCGTCCACTCTCCTCTTCGCCCACGCTCTTCTTCGGCGCACGCCGGCCGTCTAACCGCTCCAGCGCCCCGTCGTGCCGCTCGGCGAAACTACAATGCCCCCGAATATTTTTTAGACCCGCGAAGCACTGAACCCGCGAAAGGTGAACCGCGAAGTAGCGAGGGTTCACTGTATGTATAAGACCAAGACCTACAAAAAAGTCTCTTGGAGCAATGAGCTAGGTTTTACAGGAAGTCGGCCATTTTGAATTTACTTAAAAGGGGGCGGGTCACCACAATGGACTTTGTGTAGAAATTATTATTGGGGCCCGAGCAGCGACCGCGGCGAGGTCCCTATTGTTTTTGTAGAAAATATTATTACTTTTATTATTATTATTATTATTATTATTAGGGCCTGAGCAGCGACCGCTGCGAAGTCCCTATTGTTTTTGTAGAAATTATTATTATTATTATTTTTCCGATTGTTCGATCGCATTTTTGACCCCCGAAACATGCACAAAAACTCACCAAACTTGGCAGTCTCATCGGGCATGGCGAAAAATTTGATATTTTAACGTCTAATATGAACAGGAAGTGAGTTATGAATTTTTGAAAGTCCGACTTTTGCCCTTTTTTGCATGTTTACAGGGGTCATTCTTTTGCACCCTGATCCTAAAGGCTTCATCTGATTGCCTTAAAATTCTGTCTGTAGCATCTGAAGACCTGGGACAAACACTGGGGCTAAAATTGTTTGTTTCCGAAATACTATATGACGGGGGCGGGGCATCAAAGTTTTCACTTAAGATTTCCTTCGCCGCAATGGACAAAATGCTTAATAACTCTCCTGCACATGCTGCTAAAAATCCAAAACTTCACATGTACATAAAGAGTCTGTACCTGAAGACATCTATATGTTTATATTCAGTTATACACCTTGCGCCAATCAATATCATTTTTTACATTTTGACGTACTGCACGGTGCCCTTTTAACGAATCTGATTGAAAATTGGCTAGAAAAGACTCAAGACATTGATCTTACTCTATCCCTATTTTTACGACTTTCCTTCAAAGGGCGTGGCTATTACGGTGCCGCAGAGTCTGATTATTCTCCGTGGCAACAAAAGTTCCTGCAAAATGATTCAGATGATCCATCTTCTGGAAATCTTTCACATTTGAGGATATTCAGGCCCTGAAGACGGCTGCCAACTTATTTTTGATCGCAGTGGTAGTGCCACCAACTGGTTAAAACAAATACAAATTATTTTCGTTGATGTTTTTCTCCGGGCAGGTGAACATAATCTACCTTATATTTGCTCGGATGAGTGTTTAGGCCTTGAGCATGTCACAATACGAAAGTCTTTCGCCTTCTTCAGAGTGTCACATGATGCTGTCTTGTGACCCGTCTTTATCAGCTGATGTTCCATGAGGGCGTGACTTACCTGTCACAAGAATGAAGGCAAGTCACGCCCCCGCAGTCCGTTCACTCCGCCAAGATGCTGCTCCAGGTGGTAGAGAGGATGAAGGCTCCCTTGTCTCTGTTCATGGTTTTTATGCCTCGCTTGCAGATCTCAATGGCCTCTCTGATCCAGCGCTGTTGTTTGTTCTCTTCTGTGCGGATGACCCTGCCCTTCTCCCGGTCCATGATGTGGTTTTCCCTTTTGCAGTGGTCAGTGATTGCTGATTTGTAATGTTCATGTTGTGCTTGTTCTTTTACTGCTCTGATTTTTTCATTTTTTTGACAGGTAAGTCACACCCTCATGGAACATCAGCTCAAGACACCATCATGCGACACTCTGAAGAAGGCAAAAGACTCGCCGAAACATGTCAGGTAAAAAATTAACCTAAAACATAATTGTCTGCTTTTAATGAATCAGTCAAATATCAATAATAAGAAGACAAAATGAACCTAATACAAATAAATGAATGCTTAATAACTCCCCTGCACATGCTCCTAAAAATCCAAACCTTCACCTGTAAATAAAACGTCCCGACCTGAAGACATCTTAATGTTATTATTTTGTTATACACACAGTGCCGCCAAGTGGAATCAAAAATTTGTTTTTATTTTAATTTTCACATACTGCACGGTGCCCTTTTGACGAATCCGACTGAAAATGAGTCAGAAAAGATTCAAGACAATGATCTTACTCTCTGCCGAATTTTGTGACGTTTTGGCAAAAGGCGTGGCTATTAAGGTGCTGAAAATTCCGATTGTACTCTGTGGCAACAAAAGCTCCGGCAACATGACTCAGATGATCCTATCTTCTCGAAGTTGTACACATTTGAGGATACTTCAGCCCTGAAGACATCTACCAACTTATTTTACATCGTAGTAGTAGCGCCACCAACTGGTAAAAGCTAATACAAGTTATTTTCTTGGATGTTTTTCTCCGTGCAACTCAACAAGGTCGCCCTCATATATGCTCGGATGACTGTTTCGGCCATGAGGATGTCACAATACGAAATTCGTCCTTTTTCATGAAAAGTTGTGGGAGTGGCATTGCACTGTTCGGCAATAAAACAAAGCTGATTATGAGGTTCTAAATATGAACGACAACTCGTAAAACTTTACACACACATCAGGCCGAGCAAATTTATCAATATTTTATACGTTAGTTGTGCAGCTTTTTTGAAATGGCTCGCCATGGCCCTCGAGAAATGTTAAAAAAAGCAGCTCTGGTTGAGTGTTTCACCTCGCTTTTTGTAAATTTTATGGAGTACAGTGAACCCTCGGTTATCGCGGTTAACGGGGACCGAGACCACCCGCGAAAACTGAAAATCCGCGAAGTAGCGGCGCACCTTCAAAAATGCTTAAAAAAAATAAACAATATATATAATAAATATATATATATATATATATATATATATATGTATATATATATATATATATATATATACGGGGAGAGAGAGAGTGAAATTCATGTTATAACAAAAAAACTAAATTATTATTAAAACGTATTATTTTTTTATTCCCCAGCCATTCTTTTAGTATTTATTTAATTACTCCGACTTTTACCTGCTGGTACGCCGTCCGGTGTGCCCTGTGAAATGAAAGGTGGCATTCTTTATTTATTTATTCATTCATAACTGACAGCCTCGCGCTCCGCTCGTGCCCGGGCAGAAGAGGTGCTCCAATTTGGCTTAACTGTGACACACGCCCGCCCTCCTCCCCCGGAGCTTCCATTCGGTTAAACTTAGGGGCCGCTTGGCACCGCCCGTGCCCGGGGAAGGTGCTCCTCTTCGGCTTACTGTGACGCGAGCATGCCCTCCTCCTCCGGAGCTTCCATTCGGTTAAACTTAGGGGCCGCTTGGAACCGCCCGTGCCCGGGGAAGGTGCTCCTCTACAGCTTAACTGCCACGCACGCCGGCCGGAGCTCTGGTACGGTCCGAACCGCGCGAAACGTCGCCACCGATCGTGTCTGAGGGAACGTGCTCTTCTTCGTCCACTCTCCTCTTCGCCCACGCTCTTCTTCGGCGCACGGCGGCCGTCTAACCGCTCCAGCGCCCCGTCGTGCCGCTCGGCGAAACTACAATGCCCCCGAATATTTTTTAGACCGCGAAGCACTGAACCCGCGAAAGGTGAACCGCGAAGTAGCGAGGGTTCACTGTATGTATAAGACCAAGACCTACAAAAAAGTCTCTTGGAGCAATGAGCTAGGTTTTACAGGAAGTCGGCCATTTTGAATTTACTTAAAAGGGGGCGGGTCACCACAATGGACTTTGTGTAGAAATTATTATTGGGGCCCGAGCACCGACCGCGGCGAGGTCCCTATTGTTTTTGTAGAAAACATTATTACTTTTATTATTATTATTATTATTATTATTAGGGCCTGAGCAGCGACCGCTGCGAAGTCCCTATTGTTTTTGTAGAAATTATTATTATTATTATTTTTCCGATTGTTCGATCGCATTTTTGACCCCCGAAACATGCACAAAAACTCACCAAACTTGGCAGTCTCATCGGGCATGGCGAAAAATTTGATATTTTAACGTCTAATATGAACAGGAAGTGAGTTATGAATTTTTGAAAGTCCGACTTTTGCCCTTTTTTGCATGTTTACAGGGGTCATTCTTTTGCACCCTGATCCTAAAGGCTTCATCTGATTGCCTTAAAATTCTGTCTGTAGCATCTGAAGACCTGGGACAAACACTGGGGCTAAAATTTTTTGTTTCCGAAATACTATATGACGGGGGCGGGGCTTCAAAGTTTTCACTTAAGATTTCCTTCGCCGCAATGGACAAAATGCTTAATAACTCTCCTGCACATGCTGCTAAAAATCCAAAACTTCACATGTACATAAAGAGTCTGTACCTGAAGACATCTATATGTTTATATTCAGTTATACACCTTGCGCCAATCAATATCATTTTTTACATTTTGACGTACTGCATGGTGCCCTTTTAACGAATCCGATTGAAAATTGGCTAGAAAAGACTCAAGACATTGATCTTACTCTATCCCTATTTTTATGACTTTCCTTCAAAGGGCGTGGCTATTACGGTGCCGCAGAGTCTGATTATTCTCCGTGGCAACAAAAGTTCCTGCAAAATGATTCAGATGATCCATCTTCTGGAAATCCTTCACATTTGAGGATATTCAGGCCCTGAAGACGGCTGCCAACTTATTTTTGATCGCAGTGGTAGCGCCACCAACTGGTTAAAACAAATACAAATTATTTTCGTTGATGTTTTTCTCCGGGCAGGTGAACAAAATCTACCTTATATTTGCTCGGATGAGTGTTTAGGCCTTGAGCATGTCACAATACGAAAGTCTTTCGCCTTCTTCAGAGTGTCACATGATGCTGTCTTGTGACCCGTCTTTATCAGCTGATGTTCCATGAGGGCGTGACTTACCTGTCACAAGAATGAAGGCAAGTCACGCCCCCGCAGTCCGTTCACTCCGCCAAGATGCTGCTCCAGGTGGTAGAGAGGATGAAGGCTCCCTTGTCTCTGTTCATGGTTTTTATGCCTCGCTTGCAGATCTCAATGGCCTCTCTGATCCAGCGCTGTTGTTTGTTCTCTTCTGTGCGGATGACCCTGCCCTTCTCCCGGTCCATGATGTGGTTTTCCCTTTTGCAGTGGTCAGTGATTGCTGATTTGTAATGTTCATGTTGTGCTTGTTCTTTTACTGCTCTGATTTTTTCATTTTTTTGACAGGTAAGTCACACCCTCATGGAACATCAGCTCAAGACACCATCATGCGACACTCTGAAGAAGGCAAAAGACTCGCCGAAACATGTCAGGTAAAAAATTAACCTAAAACATAATTGTCTGCTTTTAATGAATCAGTCAAATATCAATAATAAGAAGACAAAATGAACCTAATACAAATAAATGAATGCTTAATAACTCCCCTGCACATGCTCCTAAAAATCCAAACCTTCACCTGTAAATAAAACGTCCCGACCTGAAGACATCTTAATGTTATTATTTTGTTATACACACAGTGCCGCCAAGTGGAATCAAAAATTTGTTTTTATTTTAATTTTCACATACTGCACGGTGCCCTTTTGACGAATCCGACTGAAAATGAGTCAGAAAAGATTCAAGACAATGATCTTACTCTCTGCCGAATTTTGTGACGTTTTGGCAAAAGGCGTGGCTATTAAGGTGCTGAAAATTCCGATTGTACTCTGTGGCAACAAAAGCTCCGGCAACATGACTCAGATGATCCTATCTTCTCGAAGTTGTACACATTTGAGGATACTTCAGCCCTGAAGACATCTACCAACTTATTTTACATCGTAGTAGTAGCGCCACCAACTGGTAAAAGCTAATACAAGTTATTTTCTTGGATGTTTTTCTCCGTGCAACTCAACAAGGTCGCCCTCATATATGCTCGGATGACTGTTTCGGCCATGAGGATGTCACAATACGAAATTCGTCCTTTTTCATGAAAAGTTGTGGGAGTGGCATTGCACTGTTCGGCAATAAAACAAAGCTGATTATGAGGTTCTAAATATGAACGACAACTCGTAAAACTTTACACACACATCAGGCCGAGCAAATTTATCAATATTTTATACGTTAGTTGTGCAGCTTTTTTGAAATGGCTCGCCATGGCCCTCGAGAAATGTTAAAAAAAGCAGCTCTGGTTGAGTGTTTCACCTCGCTTTTTGTAAATTTTATGGAGTACAGTGAACCCTCGGTTATCGCGGTTAACGGGGACCGAGACCACCCGCGAAAACTGAAAATCCGCGAAGTAGCGGCGCACCTTCAAAAATGCTTAAAAAAAATAAACAATATATATAATAAATATATATATATATATATATATATATATATGTATATATATATATATATATATATATACGGGGAGAGAGAGAGTGAAATTCATGTTATAACAAAAAAACTAAATTATTATTAAAACGTATTATTTTTTTATTCCCCAGCCATTCTTTTAGTATTTATTTAATTACTCCGACTTTTACCTGCTGGTACGCCGTCCGGTGTGCCCTGTGAAATGAAAGGTGGCATTCTTTATTTATTTATTCATTCATAACTGACAGCCTCGCGCTCCGCTCGTGCCCGGGCAGAAGAGGTGCTCCAATTTGGCTTAACTGTGACACACGCCCGCCCTCCTCCCCCGGAGCTTCCATTCGGTTAAACTTAGGGGCCGCTTGGCACCGCCCGTGCCCGGGGAAGGTGCTCCTCTTCGGCTTACTGTGACGCGAGCATGCCCTCCTCCTCCGGAGCTTCCATTCGGTTAAACTTAGGGGCCGCTTGGAACCGCCCGTGCCCGGGGAAGGTGCTCCTCTACGGCTTAACTGCCACGCACGCCGGCCGGAGCTCTGGTACGGTCCGAACCGCGCGAAACGTCGCCACCGATCGTGTCCGGGGGAACGTGCTCTTCTTCGTCCACTCTCCTCTTCGCCCACGCTCTTCTTCGGCGCACGCCGGCCGTCTAACCGCTCCAGCGCCCCGTCGTGCCGCTCGGCGAAACTACAATGCCCCCGAATATTTTTTAGACCCGCGAAGCACTGAACCCGCGAAAGGTGAACCGCGAAGTAGCGAGGGTTCACTGTATGTATAAGACCAAGACCTACAAAAAAGTCTCTTGGAGCAATGAGCTAGGTTTTACAGGAAGTCGGCCATTTTGAATTTACTTAAAAGGGGGCGGGTCACCACAATGGACTTTGTGTAGAAATTATTATTGGGGCCCGAGCAGCGACCGCGGCGAGGTCCCTATTGTTTTTGTAGAAAACATTATTACTTTTATTATTATTATTATTATTATTATTAGGGCCTGAGCAGCGACCGCTGCGAAGTCCCTATTGTTTTTGTAGAAATTATTATTATTATTATTTTTCCCATTGTTCGATCGCATTTTTGACCCCCGAAACATGCACAAAAACTCACCAAACTTGGCAGTCTCATCGGGCATGGCGAAAAATTTGATATTTTCACGTCTAATATGAACAGGAAGTGAGTTATGAATTTTTGAAAGTCCGACTTTTGCCCTTTTTTGCATGTTTACAGGGGTCATTCTTTTGCACCCTGATCCTAAAGGCTTCATCTGATTGCCTTAAAATTCTGTCTGTAGCATCTGAAGACCTGGGACAAACACTGGGGCTAAAATTTTTTGTTTCCGAAATACTATATGACGGGGGCGGGGCTTCAAAGTTTTCACTTAAGATTTCCTTCGCCGCAATGGACAAAATGCTTAATAACTCTCCTGCACATGCTGCTAAAAATCCAAAACTTCACATGTACATAAAGAGTCTGTACCTGAAGACATCTATATGTTTATATTCAGTTATACACCTTGCGCCAATCAATATCATTTTTTACATTTTGACGTACTGCACGGTGCCCTTTTAACGAATCTGATTGAAAATTGGCTAGAAAAGACTCAAGACATTGATCTTACTCTATCCCTATTTTTGTGACTTTCCTTCGAAGGGCGTGGCTATTACGGTGCCGCAGAGTCTGATTATTCTCCGTGGCAACAAAAGTTCCTGCAAAATGATTCAGATGATCCATCTTCTCGAAATTTTTCACATTTGAGGATATTCAGGCCCTGAAGACGGCTGCCAACTTATTTTTGATCGCAGTGGTCGCGCCACCAACTGGTTAAAACAAATACAAATTATTTTCGTAGATTTTTTTCTCCGGGCAGGTTAACAAAATCTACCTTACATTTGCTCGGATGAGTGTTTAGGCCTTGAGGATGTCACAATACGTAAGTCTTTCGCCTTCTTCAGAGTGTCACATGATGGTGTCTTGTGGCCCGTCTTTATCAGCTGATGTTCCATGAGGGCGTGACTTACCTGTCACAAGAATGAAGGCAAGTCACGCCCCCCGCTGTCCGTTCACTCCGCCAAAATGCTCCTCCAGGTGGTAGAGAGGATGAAGGCTCCCTTGTCTCTGTTCATGGTTTTTATGCCTCGCTTGCAGATCTCAATGGCCTCTCTGATCCAGCGCTGTTGTTTGTTCTCTTCGGTGCGGATGACCCTGCCCTTCTCCCGGTCCATGATGTGGTTTTCCCTTTTGCAGTGGTCAGTGATTGCTGATTTGTAATGTTCATGTTGTGCTTGTTCTTTTACTGCTCTGATTTTTCATTTTTTTGACAGGTAAGTCACACCCTCATGGAACATCAGCTGATAAAGACGGGTCTCAAGACACCATCATGCGACACTCTGAAGAAGGCGAAAGACTCGCCGAAACATGTCAGGTAAAAAATTAACCTAAAACATAATTGTCTGCTTTTAATGAATCAGTCAAATATCAATAATAAGAAGACAAAATGAACCTAATACAAATAAATGAATGCTTAATAACTCCCCTGCACATGCTCCTAAAAATCCAAACCTTCACCTGTAAATAAAACGTCCCGACCTGAAGACATCTTAATGTTATTATTTTGTTATACACACAGTGCCGCCAAGTGGAATCAAAAATTTGTTTTTATTTTAATTTTCACGTACTGCACGGTGCCCTTTTGACGAATCCGACTGAAAATTAGTCAGAAAAGACTCAAGACAATGATCTTACTCTCTGCCGAATTTTGTGACGTTTTGGCAAAAGGCGTGGCTATTAAGGTGCTGAAAAGTCCGATTGTACTCTGTGGTAACAAAAGCTCCGGCAACATGACTCAGATGATCCTATCTTCTCGAAGTTGTACACATTTGAGGATACTTCAGCCCTGAAGACATCTACCAACTTATTTTACATCGTAGTAGTAGCGCCACCAACTGGTAAAAGCTAATACAAGTTATTTTCTTGGATGTTTTTCTCCGTGCAACTCAACAAGGTCGCCCTCATATATGCTCGGATGACTGTTTCGGCCATGAGGATGTCACAATACGAAATTCCTGATTTTTCGTGAAAAGTTGTGGGAGTGGCATTGCACTGTTCGGCAATAAAACAAAGCTGATTATGAGGTTCTAAATATGAACGACAACTCGTAAAACTTTACACACACATCAGGCCGAGCAAATTTATCAATATTTTATACGTTAGTTGTGCAGCTTTTTTGAAATGGCTCGCCATGGCCCTCGAGAAATGTTAAAAAAAAGCAGCTCTGGTTGAGTGTTTCACCTCGCTTTTTGTAAATTTTATGGAGTACAGTGAACCCTCGGTTATCGCGGTTAATGGGGACCGAGACCATCCGCGAAAACTGAAAATCCGCGAAGTAGCGGCGCACCTTCAAAAATGCTTAAAAAAAATATACAATATATATAATAAATATATAAATATATATATATATATATATATATATATATATATATACGGGGAGAGAGAGAGTGAAATTCATGTTATAACAAAAAAACCAAATTATTATTAAAACGTATTGTTTTTTTATTCCCCAGCCATTCTTTTTGTATTTATTTAATTACTCCGACTTTTACCTGCTGGTACGCCGTCCGGTGTGCCCTGTGAAATGAAAGGTGGCATTCTTTATTTATTTATTCATTTATTCATTCATAACTGACAGCCTCGCGCTCCGCTCGTGCCCGGGCAGAAGAGGTGCTCCAATTTGGCTTAACTGTGACACACGCCCGTCCTCCTCCCCCGGAGCTTCCATTCGGTTAAACTTAGGGGCCGCTTGGCACCGCCCGTGCCCGGGGAAGGTGCTCCTCTTCGGCTTACTGTGACGCGTGCATGCCCTCCTCCTCCGGAGCTTCCATTCGGTTAAACTTAGGGGCCGCTTGGAACCGCCCGTGCCCGGGGAAGGTGCTCCTCTTCGGCTTACTGTGACGCGAGCATGCCCTCCTCCTCCGGAGCTTCCATTCGGTTAAACGTAGGGGCCGCTTGGCACCGCCCGTGCCCGGGGAAGGTGCTCCTCTACGGCTTAACTGCCACGCACGCTGGCCGGAGCTCTGGTACGGTCCGAACCGCGCGAAACGTCGCCACCGATCGTGTCCGGGGGAACGTGCTCTTCTTCGTCCACTCTCCTCTTCGCCCACGCTCTTCTTCGGCGCACGCCGGCCGTCTAACCGCTCCAGCGCCCCGTCGTGCCGCTCGGCGAAACTACAATGCCCCCGAATATTTTTTAGACCCGCGAAGCACTGAACCCGCGAAAGGTGAACCGCGAAGTAGCGAGGGTTCACTGTATGTATAAGACCAAGACCTACAAAAAAGTCTCTTGGAGCAATGAGCTAGGTTTTACAGGAAGTCGGCCATTTTGAATTTACTTAAAAGGGGGCGGGTCACCACAATGGACTTTGTGTAGAAATTATTATTGGGGCCCGAGCAGCGACCGCGGCGAGGTCCCTATTGTTTTTGTAGAAGATATTATTACTTTTATTATTATTATTATTATTATTATTAGGGCCTGAGCAGCGACCGCTGCGAAGTACCTATTGTTTTTGTAGAAATTATTATTATTATTATTTTTCCGATTGTTCGATCGCATTTTTGACCCCCGAAACATGCACAAAAACTCACCAAACTTGGCAGTCTCATCGGGCATGGCGAAAAATTTGATATTTTAACGTCTAATATGAACAGGAAGTGAGTTATGAATTTTTGAAAGTCCGACTTTTGCCCTTTTTTGCATGTTTACAGGGGTCATTCTTTTGCACCCTGATCCTAAAGGCTTCATCTGATTGCCTTAAAATTCTGTCTGTAGCATCTGAAGACCTGGCACAAACACTGGGGCTAAAATTTTTTGTTTCCAAAATACTATATGACGGGGGCGGGGCATCAAAGTTTTCACTTAAGATATCCTTCGCCGCAATGGACAAAATGCTTAATAACTCTCCTGCACATGCTGCTAAAAATCCAAAACTTCACATGTACATAAAGAGTCTGTACCTGAAGACATCTATATGTTTATATTCAGTTATACACCTTGCGCCAATCAATATCATTTTTTACATTTTGACGTACTGCACGGTGCCCTTTTAACGAATCTGATTGAAAATTGGCTAGAAAAGACTCAAGACATTGATCTTACTCTATCCCTATTTTTGTGACTTTCCTTCGAAGGGCGTGGCTATTACGGTGCCGCAGAGTCTGATTATTCTCCGTGGCAACAAAAGTTCCTGCAAAATGATTCAGATGATCCATCTTCTCGAAATTTTTCACATTTGAGGATATTCAGGCCCTGAAGACGGCTGCCAACTTATTTTTGATCGCAGTGGTAGCGCCACCAACTGGTTAAAACAAATACAAATTATTTTCGTTGATTTTTTTCTCCGGGCAGGTTAACAAAATCTACCTTACATTTGCTCGGATGAGTGTTTAGGCCTTGAGGATGTCACAATACGAAAGTCTTTCGCCTTCTTCAGAGTGTCACATGATGGTGTCTTGTGGCCCGTCTTTATCAGCTGATGTTCCATGAGGGCGTGACTTACCTGTCACAAGAATGAAGGCAAGTCACGCCCCCCGCTGTCCGTTCACTCCGCCAAAATGCTGCTCCAGGTGGTAGAGAGGATGAAGGCTCCCTTGTCTCTGTTCATGGTTTTTATGCCTCGCTTGCAGATCTCAATGGCCTCTCTGATCCAGCGCTGTTGTTTGTTCTCTTCGGTGCGGATGACCCTGCCCTTCTCCCGGTCCATGATGTGGTTTTCCCTTTTGCAGTGGTCAGTGATTGCTGATTTGTAATGTTCATGTTGTGCTTGTTCTTTGACTGCTCTGATTTTTCATTTTTTTGACAGGTAAGTCACACCCTCATGGAACATCAGCTGATAAAGACGGGTCTCAAGACACCATCATGCGACACTCTGAAGAAGGCGAAAGACTCGCCGAAACATGTCAGGTAAAAAATTTACCTAAAACATAATTGTCTGCTTTTAATGAATCAGTCAAATATCAATAATAAGAGGACAAAATGAACCTAATACAAATAAACGAATGCTTAATAACTCCCCTGCACATGCTCCTAAAAATCCAAACCTTCACCGGTAAATAAAACGTCCCGACCTGAAGACATCTTAATGTTATTATTTTGTTATACACACAGTGCCGCCAAGTGGAATCAAAAATTTGTTTTTATTTTAATTTTCACGTACTGCACGGTGCCCTTTTGACGAATCCGACTGAAAATTAGTCAGAAAAGACTCAAGACAATGATCTTACTCTCTGCCGAATTTTGTGACGTTTTGGCAAAAGGCGTGGCTATTAAGGTGCTGAAAAGTCCGATTGTACTCTGTGGCAACAAAAGCTCCGGCAACATGACTCAGATGATCCTATCTTCTCGAAGTTGTACACATTTGAGGATACCTCAGCCCTGAAGACATCTACCAACTTATTTTACATCGTAGTAGTAGCGCCACCAACTGGTAAAAGCTAATACAAGTTATTTTCTTGGATGTTTTTCTCCGTGCAACTCAACAAGGTCGCCCTCATATATGCTCGGATGACTGTTTCGGCCATGAGGATGTCACAATACGAAATTCGTGATTTTTCGTGAAAAGTTGTGGGAGTGGCATTGCACTGTTCGGCAATAAAACAAAGCTGATTATGAGGTTCTAAATATGAACGACAACTCGTAAAACTTTACACACACATCAGGCCGAGCAAATTTATCAATATTTTATACGTTAGTTGTGCAGCTTTTTTGAAATGGCTCGCCATGGCCCTCGAGAAATGTTAAAAAAAAGCAGCTCTGGTTGAATGTTTCACCTCGCTTTTTGTAAATTTTATGGAGTACAGTGAACTCTCTGTTATCGCGGTTAATGGGGACCGAGACCATCCGCGAAAACTGAAAATCCGCGAAGTAGCGGCGCACCTTCAAAAATGCTTAAAAAAAATATACAATATATATAATAAATATATAAATATATATATATATATATATATATATATATATATACGGGGAGAGAGAGAGTGAAATTCATGTTATAACAAAAAAAACAAATTATTATTAAAACGTATTATTTTTTTATTCCCCAGCCATTCTTTTTGTATTTATTTAATTACTCCGACTTTTACCTGCTGGTACGCCGTCCGGTGTGCCCTGTGAAATGAAAGGTGGCATTCTTTATTTATTTATTCATTTATTCATTCATAACTGACAGCCTCGCGCTCCGCTCGTGCCCGGGCAGAAGAGGTGCTCCAATTTGGCTTAACTGTGACACACGCCCGTCCTCCTCCCCCGGAGCTTCCATTCGGTTAAACTTAGGGGCCGCTTGGCACCGCCCGTGCCCGGGGAAGGTGCTCCTCTTCGGCTTACTGTGACGCGAGCATGCCCTCCTCCTCCGGAGCTTCCATTCGGTTAAACTTAGGGGCCGCTTGGAACCGCCCGTGCCCGGGGAAGGTGCTCCTCTTCGGCTTACTGTGACGCGAGCATGCCCTCCTCCTCCGGAGCTTCCATTCGGTTAAACTTAGGGGCCGCTTGGCACCGCCCGTGCCCGGGGAAGGTGCTCCTCTACGGCTTAACTGCCACGCACGCTGGCCGGAGCTCTGGTACGGTCCGAACCGCGCGAAACGTCGCCACCGATCGTGTCCGGGGGAACGTGCTCTTCTTCGTCCACTCTCCTCTTCGCCCACGCTCTTCTTCGGCGCACGCCGGCCGTCTAACCGCTCCAGCGCCCCGTCGTGCCGCTCGGCGAAACTACAATGCCCCCGAATATTTTTTAGACCCGCGAAGCACTGAACCCGCGAAAGGTGAACCGCGAAGTAGCGAGGGTTCACTGTATGTATAAGACCAAGACCTACAAAAAAGTCTCTTGGAGCAATGAGCTAGGTTTTACAGGAAGTCGGCCATTTTGAATTTACTGAAAAGGGGGCGGGTCACCACAATGGACTTTGTGTAGAAATTATTATTGGGGCCCGAGCAGCGACCGCGGCGAGGTCCCTATTGTTTTTGTAGAAGATATTATTACTTTTATTATTATTATTATTATTATTATTAGGGTCTGAGCAGCGACCGCTGCGAAGTCCCTATTGTTTTTGTAGAAATTATTATTATTATTATTTTTCCGATTGTTCGATCGCATTTTTGACCCCCGAAACATGCACAAAAACTCACCAAACTTGGCAGTCTCATCGGGCATGGCGAAAAATTTGATATTTTAACGTCTAATATGAACAGGAAGTGAGTTATGAATTTTTGAAAGTCCGACTTTTGCCCTTTTTTGCATGTTTACAGGGGTCATTCTTTTGCACCCTGATCCTAAAGGCTTCATCTGATTGCCTTAAAATTCTGTCTGTAGCATCTGAAGACCTGGCACAAACACTGGGGCTAAAATTTTTTGTTTCCGAAATACTATATGACGGGGGCGAGGCATCAAAGTTTTCACTTAAGATTTCCTTCGCCGCAATGGACAAAATGCTTAATAACTCTCCTGCACATGCTGCTAAAAATCCAAAACTTCACATGTTCATAAAGAGTCTGTACCTGAAGACTTCTATATATTTATATTCATTTATACACCTTGCGCCAATCAATATCATTTTTTACATTTTGACGTACTGCACGGTGCCCTTTTAACGAATCTGATTGAAAATTGGCTAGAAAAGACTCAAGACATTGATCTTACTCTATCCCTATTTTTGTGACTTTCCTTCGAAGGGCGTGGCTATTACGGTGCCGCAGAGTCTGATTATTCTCCGTGGCAACAAAAGTTCCTGCAAAATGATTCAGATGATCCATCTTCTCGAAATTTTTCACATTTGAGGATATTCAGGCCCTGAAGACGGCTGCCAACTTATTTTTGATCGCAGTGGTAGCGCCACCAACTGGTTAAAACAAATACAAATTATTTTCGTTGATTTTTTTCTCCGGGCAGGTTAACAAAATCTACCTTACATTTGCTCGGATGAGTGTTTAGGCCTTGAGGATGTCACAATACGAAAGTCTTTCGCCTTCTTCAGAGTGTCACATGATGGTGTCTTGTGGCCCGTCTTTATCAGCTGATGTTCCATGAGGGCGTGACTTACCTGTCACAAGAATGAAGGCAAGTCACGCCCCCCGCTGTCCGTTCACTCCGCCAAAATGCTGCTCCAGGTGGTAGAGAGGATGAAGGCTCCCTTGTCTCTGTTCATGGTTTTTATGCCTCGCTTGCAGATCTCAATGGCCTCTCTGATCCAGCGCTGTTGTTTATTCTCTTCGGTGCGGATGACCCTGCCCTTCTCCCGGTCCATGATGTGGTTTTCCCTTTTGCAGCGGTCAGTGATTGCTGATTTGTAATGTTCATGTTGTGCTTGTTCTTTTACTGCTCTGATTTTTTCATTTTTTTGACAGGTAAGTCACACCCTCATGGAACATCAGCTGATAAAGACGGGTCTCAAGACACCATCATGCGACACTCTGAAGAAGGCAAAAGACTCGCCGAAACATGTCAGGTAAAAAATTAACCTAAAACATAATTGTCTGCTTTTAATGAATCAGTCAAATATCAATAATAAGAAGACAAAATGAACCTAATACAAATAAATGAATGCTTAATAACTCCCCTGCACATGCTCCTAAAAATCCAAACCTTCACCTGTAAATAAAACGTCCCGACCTGAAGACATCTTAATGTTATTATTTTGTTATACACACAGCGCCGCCAAGTGGAATCAAAAATTTGTTTTTATTTTAATTTTCACGTACTGCACGGTGCCCTTTTGACGAATCCGACTGAAAATTAGTCAGAAAAGACTCAAGACAATGATCTTACTCTCTGCCGAATTTTGTGACGTTTTGGCAAAAGGCGTGGCTATTACGGTGCTGAAAAGTCCGATTGTACTCTGTGGCAACAAAAGCTCCGGCAACATGACTCAGATGATCCTATCTTCTCGAAGTTGTACACATTTGAGGATACTTCAGCCCTGAAGACATCTACCGACTTATTTTTCATCGTAGTAGTAGCGGCACCAACTGGTAAAAGCTAATACAAGTTATTTTCTTGGATGTTTTTCTCCGTGCAACTCAACAAGGTCGCCCTCATATATGCTCGGATGACTGTTTCGGCCATGAGGATGTCACAATACGAAATTAGTCCTTTTTCGTGAAAAGTTGTGGGAGTGGCATTGCACTGTTCGGCAATAAAACAACGCTGATTATGAGGTTCTAAATATGAACGACAACTCGTGAAACTTTACACACACATCAGGCCGAGCAAATTTATCAATATTTTATACGTTAGTTGTGCAGCTTTTTTTAAATGGCTCGCCATGGCCCTTGAGAAATGTTCAAAAAAGCAGCCCTGATTGAGTGTTTCACCTCGCTTTTTGTAAATTTTATGGAGTACAGTGAACCCTCGGTTATCGCGGTTAATGGGGACCGAGACCACCCGCGAAAACTGAAAATCCGCGAAGTAGCGGCGCACCTTCAAAAATGCTTAAAAAAAATATACAATATATATAATAAATATATATATATATATATATATATATATATATATATATATATACGGGGAGAGAGAGAGTGAAATTCATTTTATAACAAAAAAACCAAATTATTATTAAAACGTATTATTTTTTTATTCCCCAGCCATTCTTTTTGTATTTATTTAATTACTCCGACTTTTACCTGCTGGTACGCCGTCCGGTGTGCCCTGTGAAATGAAAGGTGGCATTCTTTATTTATTTATTCATTTATTCATTCATAACTGACAGCCTCGCGCTCCGCTCGTGCCCGGGCGGAAGAGGTGCTCCAATTCGGCTTAACTGTGACACACGCCCGCCCTCCTCCCCCGGAACTTCCATTCGGTTAAACTTAGGGGCCGCTTGGCACCGCCCGTGCCCGGGGAAGGTGCTCCTCTTCGGCTTACTGTGACGCGAGCATGCCCTCCTCCTCCGGAGCTTCCATTCAGTTAAACTTAGGGGCCGCTTGGAACCGCCCGTGCCCGGGGAAGGTGCTCCTCTTCGGCTTACTGTGACGCGAGCATGCCCTCCTCCTCCGGAGCTTCCATTCGGTTAAACTTAGGGGCCGCTTGGCACCGCCCGTGCCCGGGGAAGGTGCTCCTCTACGGCTTAACTGCCACGCACGCCGGCCGGAGCTCTGGTACGGTCCGAACCGCGCGAAACGTCGCCACCGATCGTGTCAGGGAGAACGTGCTCTTCTTCGTCCACTCTCCTCTTCGCCCACGCTCTTCTTCGGCGCACGCCGGCCGTCTAACCGCTCCAGCGCCCCGTCGTGCCGCTCGGCGAAACTACAATGCCCCCGAATATTTTTTAGACCCGCGAAGCACTGAACCCGCGAAAGGTGAACCGCGAAGTAGCGAGGGTTCACTGTATGTATAAGACCAAGACCTACAAAAAAGTCTCTTGGAGCAATGAGCTAGGTTTTACAGGAAGTCGGCCATTTTGAATTTACTTAAAAGGGGGCGGGTCACCACAATGGACTTTGTGTAGAAATTATTATTGGGGCCCGAGCAGCGACGGCGGCGAGGTCCCTATTGTTTTTGTAGAAATTATTATTAGGGCCTGAGCAGCGACCGCTACGAGGTCCCCATTGTTTTTGTGGAAATTATTATTATTTTTATTATTATTATTATTAGGGCCCGAGCAGTGACCGCTGCGAGGTCCCTATTGTTTTTCTAGAAATTGTTATTAGGGCCCGAGCTGCGACGGCTGCGAGGTCCCTATTGTTTTTGTAGAAAATATTATTACTTTTATTATTATTAATATTATTATTATTATTATTAGGGCCTGAGCAGCGACCGCTGCGAAGTCCCTATTGTTTTTGTAGAAATTATTATTATTATTATTTTTCCCATTGTTCGATCGCATTTTTGACCCCCGAAACATGCACAAAAACTCACCAAACTTGGCAGTCTCATCGGGCATGGCGAAAAATTTGATATTTTAACGTCTAATATGAACAGGAAGTGAGTTATGAATTTTTGAAAGTCCGACTTTTGCCCTTTTTTGCATGTTTACAGGGGTCATTCTTTTGCACCCTGATCCTAAAGGCTTCATCTGATTGCCTTAAAATTCTGTCTGTAGCATCTGAAGACCTGGGACAAACACTGGGGCTAAATTTTTTTGTTTCCGAAATACTATATGACGGGGGCGGGGCTTCAAAGTTTTCACTTAAGATTTCCTTCGCCGCAATGGACAAAATGCTTAATAACTCTCCTGCACATGCTGCTAAAAATCCAAAACTTCACATGTACATAAAAAGTCTGTACCTGAAGACATCTATATGTTTATATTCAGTTATACACCTTGCGCCAATCAATATCATTTTTTACATTTTGACGTACTGCACGGTGCCCTTTTAACGAATCTGATTGAAAATTGGCTAGAAAAGACTCAAGACATTGATCTTACTCTATCCCTATTTTTGTGACTTTCCTTCGAAGGGCGTGGCTATTACGGTGCCGCAGAGTCTGATTATTCTCCGTGGCAACAAAAGTTCCTGCAAAATGATTCAGATGATCCATCTTCTCGAAATTTTTCACATTTGAGGATATTCAGGCCCTGAAGACGGCTGCCAACTTATTTTTGATCGCAGTGGTAGCGCCACCAACTGGTTAAAACAAATACAAATTATTTTCGTTGATGTTTTTCTCCGGGCAGGTGAACAAAATCTACCTTATATTTGCTCGGATGAGTGTTTAGGCCTTGAGCATGTCACAATACGAAAGTCTTTCGCCTTCTTCAGAGTGTCACATGATGCTGTCTTGTGACCCGTCTTTATCAGCTGATGTTCCATGAGGGCGTGACTTACCTGTCACAAGAATGAAGGCTGTCCGTTCACTCCGCCAAGATGCTGGTCCAGGTGGTAGAGAGGATGAAGGCTCCCTTGTCTCTGTTCATGGTTTTTATGCCTCGCTTGCAGATCTCAATGGCCTCTCTGATCCAGCGCTGTTGTTTGTTCTCTTCTGTGCGGATGACCCTGCCCTTCTCCCGGTCCATGATGTGGTTTTCCCTTTTGCAGTGGTCAGTGATTGCTGATTTGTAATGTTCATGTTGTGCTTGTTCTTTTACTGCTCTGATTTTTTTCATTTTTTTGACAGGTAAGTCACACCCTCATGGAACATCAGCTCAAGACACCATCATGCGACACTCTGAAGAAGGCGAAAGACTCGCCGAAACATGTCAGGTAAAAAATTAACCTAAAACATAATTGTCTGCTTTTAATGAATCAGTCAAATATCAATAATAAGAAGACAAAATGAACCTAATACAAATAAATGAATGCTTAATAACTCCCCTGCACATGCTCCTAAAAATCCAAACCTTCACCTGTAAATAAAACGTCCCGACCTGAAGACATCGTAATGTTATTATTTTGTTATACACACAGTGCCGCCAAGTGGAATCAAAAATTTGTTTTTATTTTAATTTTCACGTACTGCACGGTGCCCTTTTGACGAATCCGACTGAAAATGAGTCAGAAAAGACTCAAGACAATGATCTTACTCTCTGCCGAATTTTGTGGCGTTTTGGCAAAAGGCGTGGCTATTAAGGTGCTGAAAAGTCCGATTGTACTCTGTGGCAACAAAAGCTCCGGCAACATGACTCAGATGATCTTATCTTCTCGAAGTTGTACACATTTGAGGATACTTCAGCCCTGAAGACATCTACCAACTTATTTTACATCGTAGTAGTAGCGCCACCAACTGGTAAAAGCTAATACAAGTTATTTTCTTGTATGTTTTTCTCCGTGCAACTCAACAAGGTCGCCCTCATATATGCTCGGATGACTGTTTCGGCCATGAGGATGTCACAATACGAAATTCGTCCTTTTTCGTGAAAAGTTGTGGGAGTGGCATTGCACTGTTCGGCAATAAAACAAAGCTGATTATGAGGTTCTAAATATGAACGACAACTCGTAAAACTTTACACACACATCAGGCCGAGCAAATTTATCAATATTTTATACGTTAGTTGTGCAGCTTTTTTGAAATGGCTCGCCATGGCCCTCGAGAAATGTTAAAAAAAGCAGCTCTGGTTGAGTGTTTCACCTCGCTTTTTGTAAATTTTATGGAGTACAGTGAACCCTCGGTTATCGCGGTTAATGGGGACCGAGACCACCCGCGAAAACTGAAAATCCGCGAAGTAGCGGCGCACCTTCAAAAATGCTTAAAAAAAATATACAATATATATAATAAATATATATAAATATATATATATATATATATATATATATATATATATATATATATATATATATATATATATATACGGGGAGAGAGAGAGTGAAATTCATGTTATAACAAAAAAACCAAATTATTATTAAAACGTATTATTTTTTTATTCCCCAGCCATTCTTTTAGTATTTATTTAATTACTCCGACTTTTACCTGCTGGTACGCCGTCCGGTGTGCCCTGTGAAATGAAAGGTGGCATTCTTTATTTATTTATTCATTTATTCATTCATAACTGACAGCCTCGCGCTCCGCTCGTGCCCGGGCAGAAGAGGTGCTCCAATTTGGCTTAACTGTGACACACGCCCGCCCTCCTCCCCCGGAGCTTCCATTCGGTTAAACTTAGGGGCCGCTTGGCACCGCCCGTGCCCGGGGAAGGTGCTCCTCTTCGGCTTACTGTGACGCGAGCATGCCCTCCTCCTCCGGAGCTTCCATTCGGTTAAACTTAGGGGCCGCTTGGAACCGCCCGTGCCCGGGGAAGGTGCTCCTCTACAGCTTAACTGCCACGCACGCCGGCCGGAGCTCTGGTACGGTCCGAACCGCGCGAAACGTCGCCACCGATCGTGTCCGAGGGAACGTGCTCTTCTTCGTCCACTCTCCTCTTCGCCCACGCTCTTCTTCGGCGCACGGCGGCCGTCTAACCGCTCCAGCGCCCCGTCGTGCCGCTCGGCGAAACTACAATGCCCCCGAATATTTTTTAGACCCGCGAAGCACTGAACCCGCGAAAGGTGAACCACGAAGTAGCGAGGGTTCACTGTATGTATAAGACCAAGACCTACAAAAAAGTCTCTTGGAGCAATGAGCTAGGTTTTACAGGAAGTCGGCCATTTTGAATTTACTTAAAAGGGGGCGGGTCACCACAATGGACTTTGTGTAGAAATTATTATTGGGGCCCGAGCACCGACCGCGGCGAGGTCCCTATTGTTTTTGTAGAAAACATTATTACTTTTATTATTATTATTATTATTATTATTAGGGCCTGAGCAGCGACCGCTGCGAAGTCCCTATTGTTTTTGTAGAAATTATTATTATTATTATTTTTCCGATTGTTCGATCGCATTTTTGACCCCCGAAACATGCACAAAAACTCACCAAACTTGGCAGTCTCATCGGGCATGGCGAAAAATTTGATATTTTAACGTCTAATATGAACAGGAAGTGAGTTATGAATTTTTGAAAGTCCGACTTTTGCCCTTTTTTGCATGTTTACAGGGGTCATTCTTTTGCACCCTGATCCTAAAGGCTTCATCTGATTGCCTTAAAATTCTGTCTGTAGCATCTGAAGACCTGGGACAAACACTGGGGCTAAAATTTTTTGTTTCCGAAATACTATATGACGGGGGCGGGGCTTCAAAGTTTTCACTTAAGATTTCCTTCGCCGCAATGGACAAAATGCTTAATAACTCTCCTGCACATGCTGCTAAAAATCCAAAACTTCACATGTACATAAAGAGTCTGTACCTGAAGACATCTATATGTTTATATTCAGTTATACACCTTGCGCCAATCAATATCATTTTTTACATTTTGACGTACTGCATGGTGCCCTTTTAACGAATCCGATTGAAAATTGGCTAGAAAAGACTCAAGACATTGATCTTACTCTATCCCTATTTTTATGACTTTCCTTCAAAGGGCGTGGCTATTACGGTGCCGCAGAGTCTGATTATTCTCCGTGGCAACAAAAGTTCCTGCAAAATGATTCAGATGATCCATCTTCTGGAAATCCTTCACATTTGAGGATATTCAGGCCCTGAAGACGGCTGCCAACTTATTTTTGATCGCAGTGGTAGCGCCACCAACTGGTTAAAACAAATACAAATTATTTTCGTTGATGTTTTTCTCCGGGCAGGTGAACAAAATCTACCTTATATTTGCTCGGATGAGTGTTTAGGCCTTGAGCATGTCACAATACAAAAGTCTTTCGCCTTCTTCAGAGTGTCACATGATGCTGTCTTGTGACCCGTCTTTATCAGCTGATGTTCCATGAGGGCGTGACTTACCTGTCACAAGAATGAAGGCAAGTCACGCCCCCCGCTGTCCGTTCACTCCGCCAAGATGCTGGTCCAGGTGGTAGAGAGGATGAAGGCTCCCTTGTCTCTGTTCATGGTTTTTATGCCTCGCTTGCAGATCTCAATGGCCTCTCTGATCCAGCGCTGTTGTTTGTTCTCTTCTGTGCGGATGACCCTGCCCTTCTCCCGGTCCATGATGTGGTTTTCCCTTTTGCAGTGGTCAGTGATTGCTGATTTGTAATGTTCATGTTGTGCTTGTTCTTTTACTGCTCTGATTTTTTCATTTTTTTGACAGGTAAGTCACACCCTCATGGAACATCAGCTGATAAAGACGGGTCTCAAGACACCATCATGCGACACTCTGAAGAAGGCGAAAGACTCGCCGAAACATGTCAGGTAAAAAATTAACCTAAAACATAATTGTCTGCTTTTAATGAATCAGTCAAATATCAATAATAAGAAGACAAAATGAACCTAATACAAATAAATGAATGCTTAATAACTCCCCTGCACATGCTCCTAAAAATCCAAACCTTCACCTGTAAATAAAACGTCCCGACCTGAAGACATCTTAATGTTATTATTTTGTTATACACACAGTGCCGCCAAGTGGAATAAAAATTTTTTTTTTATTTTAATTTTCACGTACTGCACGGTGCCCTTTTGACGAATCCGACTGAAAATTAGTCAGAAAAGACTCAAGACAATGATCTTACTCTCTGCCGAATTTTGTGACGTTTTGGCAAAAGGCGTGGCTATTAAGGTGCTGAAAAGTCCGATTGTACTCTGTGGCAACAAAAGCTCCGGCAACATGACTCAGATGATCCTATCTTCTCGAAGTTGTACACATTTGAGGATACTTCAGCCCTGAAGACATCTACCAACTTATTTTACATCGTAGTAGTAGCGCCACCAACTGGTAAAAGCTAATACAAGTTATTTTCTTGTATGTTTTTCTCCGTGCAACTCAACAAGGTCGCCCTCATATATGCTCGGATGACTGTTTCGGCCATGAGGATGTCACAATACGAAATTCGTCCTTTTTCGTGAAAAGTTGTGGGAGTGGCATTGCACTGTTCGGCAATAAAACAAAGCTGATTATGAGGTTCTAAATATGAACGACAACTCGTAAAACTTTACACACACATCAGGCCGAGCAAATTTATCAATATTTTATACGTTAGTTGTGCAGCTTTTTTGAAATGGCTCGCCATGGCCCTCGAGAAATGTTAAAAAAAGCAGCTCTGGTTGAGTGTTTCACCTCGCTTTTTGTAAATTTTATGGAGTACAGTGAACCCTCGGTTATCGCGGTTAATGGGGACCGAGACCACCCGCGAAAACTGAAAATCCGCGAAGTAGCGGCGCACCTTCAAAAATGCTTAAAAAAAATATACAATATATATAATAAATATATATAAATATATATATATATATATATATATATATATATATATATATATATATATATATATATATATATATACGGGGAGAGAGAGAGTGAAATTCATGTTATAACAAAAAAACCAAATTATTATTAAAACGTATTATTTTTTTATTCCCCAGCCATTCTTTTAGTATTTATTTAATTACTCCGACTTTTACCTGCTGGTACGCCGTCCGGTGTGCCCTGTGAAATGAAAGGTGGCATTCTTTATTTATTTATTCATTTATTCATTCATAACTGACAGCCTCGCGCTCCGCTCGTGCCCGGGCAGAAGAGGTGCTCCAATTTGGCTTAACTGTGACACACGCCCGCCCTCCTCCCCCGGAGCTTCCATTCGGTTAAACTTAGGGGCCGCTTGGCACCGCCCGTGCCCGGGGAAGGTGCTCCTCTTCGGCTTACTGTGACGCGAGCATGCCCTCCTCCTCCGGAGCTTCCATTCGGTTAAACTTAGGGGCCGCTTGGAACCGCCCGTGCCCGGGGAAGGTGCTCCTCTACAGCTTAACTGCCACGCACGCCGGCCGGAGCTCTGGTACGGTCCGAACCGCGCGAAACGTCGCCACCGATCGTGTCCGAGGGAACGTGCTCTTCTTCGTCCACTCTCCTCTTCGCCCACGCTCTTCTTCGGCGCACGGCGGCCGTCTAACCGCTCCAGCGCCCCGTCGTGCCGCTCGGCGAAACTACAATGCCCCCGAATATTTTTTAGACCCGCGAAGCACTGAACCCGCGAAAGGTGAACCACGAAGTAGCGAGGGTTCACTGTATGTATAAGACCAAGACCTACAAAAAAGTCTCTTGGAGCAATGAGCTAGGTTTTACAGGAAGTCGGCCATTTTGAATTTACTTAAAAGGGGGCGGGTCACCACAATGGACTTTGTGTAGAAATTATTATTGGGGCCCGAGCACCGACCGCGGCGAGGTCCCTATTGTTTTTGTAGAAAACATTATTACTTTTATTATTATTATTATTATTATTATTAGGGCCTGAGCAGCGACCGCTGCGAAGTCCCTATTGTTTTTGTAGAAATTATTATTATTATTATTTTTCCGATTGTTCGATCGCATTTTTGACCCCCGAAACATGCACAAAAACTCACCAAACTTGGCAGTCTCATCGGGCATGGCGAAAAATTTGATATTTTAACGTCTAATATGAACAGGAAGTGAGTTATGAATTTTTGAAAGTCCGACTTTTGCCCTTTTTTGCATGTTTACAGGGGTCATTCTTTTGCACCCTGATCCTAAAGGCTTCATCTGATTGCCTTAAAATTCTGTCTGTAGCATCTGAAGACCTGGGACAAACACTGGGGCTAAAATTTTTTGTTTCCGAAATACTATATGACGGGGGCGGGGCTTCAAAGTTTTCACTTAAGATTTCCTTCGCCGCAATGGACAAAATGCTTAATAACTCTCCTGCACATGCTGCTAAAAATCCAAAACTTCACATGTACATAAAGAGTCTGTACCTGAAGACATCTATATGTTTATATTCAGTTATACACCTTGCGCCAATCAATATCATTTTTTACATTTTGACGTACTGCATGGTGCCCTTTTAACGAATCCGATTGAAAATTGGCTAGAAAAGACTCAAGACATTGATCTTACTCTATCCCTATTTTTATGACTTTCCTTCAAAGGGCGTGGCTATTACGGTGCCGCAGAGTCTGATTATTCTCCGTGGCAACAAAAGTTCCTGCAAAATGATTCAGATGATCCATCTTCTGGAAATCCTTCACATTTGAGGATATTCAGGCCCTGAAGACGGCTGCCAACTTATTTTTGATCGCAGTGGTAGCGCCACCAACTGGTTAAAACAAATACAAATTATTTTCGTTGATGTTTTTCTCCGGGCAGGTGAACAAAATCTACCTTATATTTGCTCGGATGAGTGTTTAGGCCTTGAGCATGTCACAATACAAAAGTCTTTCGCCTTCTTCAGAGTGTCACATGATGCTGTCTTGTGACCCGTCTTTATCAGCTGATGTTCCATGAGGGCGTGACTTACCTGTCACAAGAATGAAGGCAAGTCACGCCCCCCGCTGTCCGTTCACTCCGCCAAGATGCTGGTCCAGGTGGTAGAGAGGATGAAGGCTCCCTTGTCTCTGTTCATGGTTTTTATGCCTCGCTTGCAGATCTCAATGGCCTCTCTGATCCAGCGCTGTTGTTTGTTCTCTTCTGTGCGGATGACCCTGCCCTTCTCCCGGTCCATGATGTGGTTTTCCCTTTTGCAGTGGTCAGTGATTGCTGATTTGTAATGTTCATGTTGTGCTTGTTCTTTTACTGCTCTGATTTTTTCATTTTTTTGACAGGTAAGTCACACCCTCATGGAACATCAGCTGATAAAGACGGGTCTCAAGACACCATCATGCGACACTCTGAAGAAGGCGAAAGACTCGCCGAAACATGTCAGGTAAAAAATTAACCTAAAACATAATTGTCTGCTTTTAATGAATCAGTCAAATATCAATAATAAGAAGACAAAATGAACCTAATACAAATAAATGAATGCTTAATAACTCCCCTGCACATGCTCCTAAAAATCCAAACCTTCACCTGTAAATAAAACGTCCCGACCTGAAGACATCTTAATGTTATTATTTTGTTATACACACAGTGCCGCCAAGTGGAATAAAAATTTTTTTTTTATTTTAATTTTCACGTACTGCACGGTGCCCTTTTGACGAATCCGACTGAAAATTAGTCAGAAAAGACTCAAGACAATGATCTTACTCTCTGCCGAATTTTGTGACGTTTTGGCAAAAGGCGTGGCTATTAAGGTGCTGAAAAGTCCGATTGTACTCTGTGGCAACAAAAGCTCCGGCAACATGACTCAGATGATCCTATCTTCTCGAAGTTGTACACATTTGAGGATACTTCAGCCCTGAAGACATCTACCAACTTATTTTACATTGTAGTAGTAGCGCCACCAACTGGTAAAAGCTAATACAAGTTATTTTCTTGGATGTTTTTCTCCGTGCAACTCAACAAGGTCGCCCTCATATATGCTCGGATGACTGTTTCGGCCATGAGGATGTCACAATACGAAATTTGTGATTTTTCGTGAAAAGTTGTGGGAGTGGCATTGCACTGTTCGGCAATAAAACAAAGCTGAATATGAGGTTCTAAATATGAACGACAACTCGTAAAACTTTACACACACATCAGGCCGAGCAAATTTATCAATATTTTATACGTTAGTTGTGCAGCTTTTTTGAAATGGCTCGCCATGGCCCTCGAGAAATGTTAAAAAAAAGCAGCTCTGGTTGAGTGTTTCACCTCGCTTTTTGTAAATTTTATGGAGTACAGTGAACCCTCGGTTATCGCGGTTAATGGGGACCGAGACCACCCGCGAAAACTGAAAATCCGCGAAGTAGCGGCGCACCTTCAAAAATGCTTAAAAAAAATATACAATATATACAATAAATATATAAATATATATATATATATATATATATATATATATATATATATATATATATATATATATATATACGGGGAGAGAGAGAGTGAAATTCATGTTATAACAAAAAAACCAAATTATTATTAAAACGTATTATTTTTTTATTCCCCAGCCATTCTTTTTGTATTTATTTAATTACTCCGACTTTTACCTGCTGGTACGCCGTCCGGTGTGCCCTGTGAAATGAAAGGTGGCATTCTTTATTTATTTATTCATTTATTCATTCATAACTGACAGCCTCGCGCTCCGCTCGTGCCCGGGCAGAAGAGGTGCTCCAATTTGGCTTAACTGTGACACACGCCCGTCCTCCTCCCCCGGAGATTCCATTCGGTTAAACTTAGGGGCCGCTTGGCACCGCCCGTGCCCGGGGAAGGTGCTCCTCTTCGGCTTACTGTGACGCGAGCATGCCCTCCTCCTCCGGAGCTTCCATTCGGTTAAACTTAGGGGCCGCTTGGAACCGCCCGTGCCCGGGGACGGTGCTCCTCTTCGGCTTACTGTGACGCGAGCATGCCCTCCTCCTCCGGAGCTTCCATTCGGTTAAACTTAGGGGCCGCTTGGCACCGCCCGTGCCCGGGGAAGGTGCTCCTCTACGGCTTAACTGCCACGCACGCTGGCCGGAGCTCTGGTACGGTCCGAACCGCGCGAAACGTCGCCACCGATCGTGTCCGGGGGAACGTGCTCTTCTTCGTCCACTCTCCTCTTCGCCCACGCTCTTCTTCGGCGCACGCCGGCCGTCTAACCGCTCCAGCGCCCCGTCGTGCCGCTCGGCGAAACTACAATGCCCCCGAATATTTTTTAGACCCGCGAAGCACTGAACCCGCGAAAGGTGAACCGCGAAGTAGCGAGGGTTCACTGTATGTATAAGACCAAGACCTACAAAAAAGTCTCTTGGAGCAATGAGCTAGGTTTTACAGGAAGTCGGCCATTTTGAATTTACTTAAAAGGGGGCGGGTCACCACAATGGACTTTGTGTAGAAATTATTATTGGGGCCCGAGCAGCGACCGCGGCGAGGTCCCTATTGTTTTTGTAGAAGATATTATTACTTTTATTATTATTATTATTATTATTATTAGGGCCTGAGCAGCGACCGCTGCGAAGTACCTATTGTTTTTGTAGAAATTATTATTATTATTATTTTTCCGATTGTTCGATCGCATTTTTGACCCCCGAAACATGCACAAAAACTCACCAAACTTGGCAGTCTCATCGGGCATGGCGAAAAATTTGATATTTTAACGTCTAATATGAACAGGAAGTGAGTTATGAATTTTTGAAAGTCCGACTTTTGCCCTTTTTTGCATGTTTACAGGGGTCATTCTTTTGCACCCTGATCCTAAAGGCTTCATCTGATTGCCTTAAAATTCTGTCTGTAGCATCTGAAGACCTGGCACAAACACTGGGGCTAAAATTTTTTGTTTCCAAAATACTATATGACGGGGGCGGGGCATCAAAGTTTTCACTTAAGATATCCTTCGCCGCAATGGACAAAATGCTTAATAACTCTCCTGCACATGCTGCTAAAAATCCAAAACTTCACATGTACATAAAGAGTCTGTACCTGAAGACATCTATATGTTTATATTCAGTTATACACCTTGCGCCAATCAATATCATTTTTTACATTTTGACGTACTGCACGGTGCCCTTTTAACGAATCTGATTGAAAATTGGCTAGAAAAGACTCAAGACATTGATCTTACTCTATCCCTATTTTTGTGACTTTCCTTCGAAGGGCGTGGCTATTACGGTGCCGCAGAGTCTGATTATTCTCCGTGGCAACAAAAGTTCCTGCAAAATGATTCAGATGATCCATCTTCTCGAAATTTTTCACATTTGAGGATATTCAGGCCCTGAAGACGGCTGCCAACTTATTTTTGATCGCAGTGGTAGCGCCACCAACTGGTTAAAACAAATACAAATTATTTTCGTTGATGTTTTTCTCCGGGCAGGTTAACAAAATCTACCTTATATTTGCTCGGATGAGTGTTTAGGCCTTGAGCATGTCACAATACGAAAGTCTTTCGCCTTCTTCAGAGTGTCACATGATGGTGTCTTGTGGCCCGTCTTTATCAGCTGATGTTCCATGAGGGCGTGACTTACCTGTCACAAGAATGAAGGCAAGTCACGCCCCCCGCTGTCCGTTCACTCCGCCAAAATGCTGCTCCAGGTGGTAGAGAGGATGAAGGCTCCCTTGTCTCTGTTCATGGTTTTTATGCCTCGCTTGCAGATCTCAATGGCCTCTCTGATCCAGCGCTGTTGTTTGTTCTCTTCGGTGCGGATGACCCTGCCCTTCTCCCGGTCCATGATGTGGTTTTCCCTTTTGCAGTGGTCAGTGATTGCTGATTTGTAATGTTCATGTTGTGCTTGTTCTTTGACTGCTCTGATTTTTCATTTTTTTGACAGGTAAGTCACACCCTCATGGAACATCAGCTGATAAAGACGGGTCTCAAGACACCATCATGCGACACTCTGAAGAAGGCGAAAGACTCGCCGAAACATGTCAGGTAAAAAATTTACCTAAAACATAATTGTCTGCTTTTAATGAATCAGTCAAATATCAATAATAAGAGGACAAAATGAACCTAATACAAATAAACGAATGCTTAATAACTCCCCTGCACATGCTCCTAAAAATCCAAACCTTCACCTGTAAATAAAACGTCCCGACCTGAAGACATCTTAATGTTATTATTTAGTTATACACACAGTGCCGCCAAGTGGAATCAAAAATTTGTTTTTATTTTAATTTTCACGTACTGCACGGTGCCCTTTTGACGAATCCGACTGAAAATTAGTCAGAAAAGACTCAAGACAATGATCTTACTCTCTGCCGAATTTTGTGACGTTTTGGCAAAAGGCGTGGCTATTAAGGTGCTGAAAAGTCCGATTGTACTCTGTGGCAACAAAAGCTCCGGCAACATGACTCAGATGATCCTATCTTCTCGAAGTTGTACACATTTGAGGATACCTCAGCCCTGAAGACATCTACCAACTTATTTTACATCGTAGTAGTAGCGCCACCAACTGGTAAAAGCTAATACAAGTTATTTTCTTGGATGTTTTTCTCCGTGCAACTCAACAAGGTCGCCCTCATATATGCTCGGATGACTGTTTCGGCCATGAGGATGTCACAATACGAAATTCGTGATTTTTCGTGAAAAGTTGTGGGAGTGGCATTGCACTGTTCGGCAATAAAACAAAGCTGATTATGAGGTTCTAAATATGAACGACAACTCGTAAAACTTTACACACACATCAGGCCGAGCAAATTTATCAATATTTTATACGTTAGTTGTGCAGCTTTTTTGAAATGGCTCGCCATGGCCCTCGAGAAATGTTAAAAAAAAGCAGCTCTGGTTGAATGTTTCACCTCGCTTTTTGTAAATTTTATGGAGTACAGTGAACTCTCTGTTATCGCGGTTAATGGGGACCGAGACCATCCGCGAAAACTGAAAATCCGCGAAGTAGCGGCGCACCTTCAAAAATGCTTAAAAAAAATATACAATATATATAATAAATATATAAATATATATATATATATATATATATATATATATACGGGGAGAGAGAGAGTGAAATTCATGTTATAACAAAAAAAACAAATTATTATTAAAACGTATTATTTTTTTATTCCCCAGCCATTCTTTTTGTATTTATTTAATTACTCCGACTTTTACCTGCTGGTACGCCGTCCGGTGTGCCCTGTGAAATAAAAGGTGGCATTCTTTATTTATTTATTCATTTTTTCATTCATAACTGACAGCCTCGCGCTCCGCTCGTGCCCGGGCAGAAGAGGTGCTCCAATTTGGCTTAACTGTGACACACGCCCGTCCTCCTCCCCCGGAGCTTCCATTCGGTTAAACTTAGGGGCCGCTTGGCACCGCCCGTGCCCGGGGAAGGTGCTCCTCTTCGGCTTACTGTGACGCGAGCATGCCCTCCTCCTCCGGAGCTTCCATTCGGTTAAACTTAGGGGCCGCTTGGAACCGCCCGTGCCCGGGGAAGGTGCTCCTCTTCGGCTTACTGTGACGCGAGCATGCCCTCCTCCTCCGGAGCTTCCATTCGGTTAAACTTAGGGGCCGCTTGGCACCGCCCGTGCCCGGGGAAGGTGCTCCTCTACGGCTTAACTGCCACGCACGCTGGCCGGAGCTCTGGTACGGTCCGAACCGCGCGAAACGTCGCCACCGATCGTGTCCGGGGGAACGTGCTCTTCTTCGTCCACTCTCCTCTTCGCCCACGCTCTTCTTCGGCGCACGCCGGCCGTCTAACCGCTCCAGCGCCCCGTCGTGCCGCTCGGCGAAACTACAATGCCCCGGAATATTTTTTAGACCCGCGAAGCACTGAACCCGCGAAAGGTGAACCGCGAAGTAGCGAGGGTTCACTGTATGTATAAGACCAAGACCTACAAAAAAGTCTCTTGGAGCAATGAGCTAGGTTTTACAGGAAGTCGGCCATTTTGAATTTACTGAAAAGGGGGCGGGTCACCACAATGGACTTTGTGTAGAAATTATTATTGGGGCCCGAGCAGCGACCGCGGCGAGGTCCCTATTGTTTTTGTAGAAGATATTATTACTTTTATTATTATTATTATTATTATTATTAGGGTCTGAGCAGCGACCGCTGCGAAGTCCCTATTGTTTTTGTAGAAATTATTATTATTATTATTTTTCCGATTGTTCGATCGCATTTTTGACCCCCGAAACATGCACAAAAACTCACCAAACTTGGCAGTCTCATCGGGCATGGCGAAAAATTTGATATTTTAACGTCTAATATGAACAGGAAGTGAGTTATGAATTTTTGAAAGTCCGACTTTTGCCCTTTTTTGCATGTTTACAGGGGTCATTCTTTTGCACCCTGATCCTAAAGGCTTCATCTGATTGCCTTAAAATTCTGTCTGTAGCATCTGAAGACCTGGCACAAACACTGGGGCTAAAATTTTTTGTTTCCGAAATACTATATGACGGGGGCGGGGCTTCAAAGTTTTCACTTAAGATTTCCTTCGCCGCAATGGACAAAATGCTTAATAACTCTCCTGCACATGCTGCTAAAAATCCAAAACTTCACATGTACATAAAGAGTCTGTACCTGAAGACATCTATATGTTTATATTCAGTTATACACCTTGCGCCAATCAATATCATTTTTTACATTTTGACGTACTGCACGGTGCCCTTTTAACGAATCTGATTGAAAATTGGCTAGAAAAGACTCAAGACATTGATCTTACTCTATCCCTATTTTTGTGACTTTCCTTCGAAGGGCGTGGCTATTACGGTGCCGCAGAGTCTGATTATTCTCCGTGGCAACAAAAGTTCCTGCAAAATGATTCAGATGATCCATCTTCTCGAAATTTTTCACATTTGAGGATATTCAGGCCCTGAAGACGGCTGCCAACTTATTTTTGATCGCAGTGGTAGCGCCACCAACTGGTTAAAACAAATACAAATTATTTTCGTTGATGTTTTTCTCCGGGCAGGTTAACAAAATCTACCTTATATTTGCTCGGATGAGTGTTTAGGCCTTGAGCATGTCACAATACGAAAGTCTTTCGCCTTCTTCAGAGTGTCACATGATGGTGTCTTGTGGCCCGTCTTTATCAGCTGATGTTCCATGAGGGCGTGACTTACCTGTCACAAGAATGAAGGCAAGTCACGCCCCCCGCTGTCCGTTCACTCCGCCAAAATGCTGCTCCAGGTGGTAGAGAGGATGAAGGCTCCCTTGTCTCTGTTCATGGTTTTTATGCCTCGCTTGCAGATCTCAATGGCCTCTCTGATCCAGCGCTGTTGTTTGTTCTCTTCGGTGCGGATGACCCTGCCCTTCTCCCGGTCCATGATGTGGTTTTCCCTTTTGCAGTGGTCAGTGATTGCTGATTTGTAATGTTCATGTTGTGCTTGTTCTTTGACTGCTCTGATTTTTCATTTTTTTGACAGGTAAGTCACACCCTCATGGAACATCAGCTGATAAAGACGGGTCTCAAGACACCATCATGCGACACTCTGAAGAAGGCGAAAGACTCGCCGAAACATGTCAGGTAAAAAATTTACCTAAAACATAATTGTCTGCTTTTAATGAATCAGTCAAATATCAATAATAAGAGGACAAAATGAACCTAATACAAATAAACGAATGCTTAATAACTCCCCTGCACATGCTCCTAAAAATCCAAACCTTCACCTGTAAATAAAACGTCCCGACCTGAAGACATCTTAATGTTATTATTTAGTTATACACACAGTGCCGCCAAGTGGAATCAAAAATTTGTTTTTATTTTAATTTTCACGTACTGCACGGTGCCCTTTTGACGAATCCGACTGAAAATTAGTCAGAAAAGACTCAAGACAATGATCTTACTCTCTGCCGAATTTTGTGACGTTTTGGCAAAAGGCGTGGCTATTAAGGTGCTGAAAAGTCCGATTGTACTCTGTGGCAACAAAAGCTCCGGCAACATGACTCAGATGATCCTATCTTCTCGAAGTTGTACACATTTGAGGATACCTCAGCCCTGAAGACATCTACCAACTTATTTTACATCGTAGTAGTAGCGCCACCAACTGGTAAAAGCTAATACAAGTTATTTTCTTGGATGTTTTTCTCCGTGCAACTCAACAAGGTCGCCCTCATATATGCTCGGATGACTGTTTCGGCCATGAGGATGTCACAATACGAAATTCGTGATTTTTCGTGAAAAGTTGTGGGAGTGGCATTGCACTGTTCGGCAATAAAACAAAGCTGATTATGAGGTTCTAAATATGAACGACAACTCGTAAAACTTTACACACACATCAGGCCGAGCAAATTTATCAATATTTTATACGTTAGTTGTGCAGCTTTTTTGAAATGGCTCGCCATGGCCCTCGAGAAATGTTAAAAAAAAGCAGCTCTGGTTGAATGTTTCACCTCGCTTTTTGTAAATTTTATGGAGTACAGTGAACTCTCTGTTATCGCGGTTAATGGGGACCGAGACCATCCGCGAAAACTGAAAATCCGCGAAGTAGCGGCGCACCTTCAAAAATGCTTAAAAAAAATATACAATATATATAATAAATATATAAATATATATATATATATATATATATATATATATACGGGGAGAGAGAGAGTGAAATTCATGTTATAACAAAAAAAACAAATTATTATTAAAACGTATTATTTTTTTATTCCCCAGCCATTCTTTTTGTATTTATTTAATTACTCCGACTTTTACCTGCTGGTACGCCGTCCGGTGTGCCCTGTGAAATAAAAGGTGGCATTCTTTATTTATTTATTCATTTTTTCATTCATAACTGACAGCCTCGCGCTCCGCTCGTGCCCGGGCAGAAGAGGTGCTCCAATTTGGCTTAACTGTGACACACGCCCGTCCTCCTCCCCCGGAGCTTCCATTCGGTTAAACTTAGGGGCCGCTTGGCACCGCCCGTGCCCGGGGAAGGTGCTCCTCTTCGGCTTACTGTGACGCGAGCATGCCCTCCTCCTCCGGAGCTTCCATTCGGTTAAACTTAGGGGCCGCTTGGAACCGCCCGTGCCCGGGGAAGGTGCTCCTCTTCGGCTTACTGTGACGCGAGCATGCCCTCCTCCTCCGGAGCTTCCATTCGGTTAAACTTAGGGGCCGCTTGGCACCGCCCGTGCCCGGGGAAGGTGCTCCTCTACGGCTTAACTGCCACGCACGCTGGCCGGAGCTCTGGTACGGTCCGAACCGCGCGAAACGTCGCCACCGATCGTGTCCGGGGGAACGTGCTCTTCTTCGTCCACTCTCCTCTTCGCCCACGCTCTTCTTCGGCGCACGCCGGCCGTCTAACCGCTCCAGCGCCCCGTCGTGCCGCTCGGCGAAACTACAATGCCCCGGAATATTTTTTAGACCCGCGAAGCACTGAACCCGCGAAAGGTGAACCGCGAAGTAGCGAGGGTTCACTGTATGTATAAGACCAAGACCTACAAAAAAGTCTCTTGGAGCAATGAGCTAGGTTTTACAGGAAGTCGGCCATTTTGAATTTACTGAAAAGGGGGCGGGTCACCACAATGGACTTTGTGTAGAAATTATTATTGGGGCCCGAGCAGCGACCGCGGCGAGGTCCCTATTGTTTTTGTAGAAGATATTATTACTTTTATTATTATTATTATTATTATTATTAGGGTCTGAGCAGCGACCGCTGCGAAGTCCCTATTGTTTTTGTAGAAATTATTATTATTATTATTTTTCCGATTGTTCGATCGCATTTTTGACCCCCGAAACATGCACAAAAACTCACCAAACTTGGCAGTCTCATCGGGCATGGCGAAAAATTTGATATTTTAACGTCTAATATGAACAGGAAGTGAGTTATGAATTTTTGAAAGTCCGACTTTTGCCCTTTTTTGCATGTTTACAGGGGTCATTCTTTTGCACCCTGATCCTAAAGGCTTCATCTGATTGCCTTAAAATTCTGTCTGTAGCATCTGAAGACCTGGCACAAACACTGGGGCTAAAATTTTTTGTTTCCGAAATACTATATGACGGGGGCGAGGCATCAAAGTTTTCACTTAAGATTTCCTTCGCCGCAATGGACAAAATGCTTAATAACTCTCCTGCACATGCTGCTAAAAATCCAAAACTTCACATGTTCATAAAGAGTCTGTACCTGAAGACTTCTATATATTTATATTCATTTATACACCTTGCGCCAATCAATATCATTTTTTACATTTTGACGTACTGCACGGTGCCCTTTTAACGAATCTGATTGAAAATTGGCTAGAAAAGACTCAAGACATTGATCTTACTCTATCCCTATTTTTGTGACTTTCCTTCGAAGGGCGTGGCTATTACGGTGCCGCAGAGTCTGATTATTCTCCGTGGCAACAAAAGTTCCTGCAAAATGATTCAGATGATCCATCTTCTCGAAATTTTTCACATTTGAGGATATTCAGGCCCTGAAGACGGCTGCCAACTTATTTTTGATCGCAGTGGTAGCGCCACCAACTGGTTAAAACAAATACAAATTATTTTCGTTGATTTTTTTCTCCGGGCAGGTTAACAAAATCTACCTTACATTTGCTCGGATGAGTGTTTAGGCCTTGAGGATGTCACAATACGAAAGTCTTTCGCCTTCTTCAGAGTGTCACATGATGGTGTCTTGTGGCCCGTCTTTATCAGCTGATGTTCCATGAGGGCGTGACTTACCTGTCACAAGAATGAAGGCAAGTCACGCCCCCCGCTGTCCGTTCACTCCGCCAAAATGCTGCTCCAGGTGGTAGAGAGGATGAAGGCTCCCTTGTCTCTGTTCATGGTTTTTATGCCTCGCTTGCAGATCTCAATGGCCTCTCTGATCCAGCGCTGTTGTTTGTTCTCTTCGGTGCGGATGACCCTGCCCTTCTCCCGGTCCATGATGTGGTTTTCCCTTTTGCAGTGGTCAGTGATTGCTGATTTGTAATGTTCATGTTGTGCTTGTTCTTTGACTGCTCTGATTTTTCATTTTTTTGACAGGTAAGTCACACCCTCATGGAACATCAGCTGATAAAGACGGGTCTCAAGACACCATCATGCGACACTCTGAAGAAGGCGAAAGACTCGCCGAAACATGTCAGGTAAAATATTAACCTAAAACATAATTGTCTGCTTTTAATGAATCAGTCAAATATCAATAATAAGAAGACAAAATGAACCTAATACAAATAAATGAATGCTTAATAACTCCCCTGCACATGCTCCTAAAAATCCAAACCTTCACCTGTAAATAAAACGTCCCGACCTGAAGACATCTTAATGTTATTATTTTGTTATACACACAGTGCCGCCAAGTGGAATCAAAAATTTGTTTTTATTTTAATTTTCACGTACTGCACGGTGCCCTTTTGACGAATCCGACTGAAAATTAGTCAGAAAAGACTCAAGACAATGATCTTACTCTCTGCCGAATTTTGTGACGTTTTGGCAAAAGGCGTGGCTATTAAGGTGCTGAAAAGTCCGATTGTACTCTGTGGCAACAAAAGCTCCGGCAACATGACTCAGATGATCCTATCTTCTCGAAGTTGTACACATTTGAGGATACTTCAGCCCTGAAGACATCTACCAACTTATTTTACATCGTAGTAGTAGCGCCACCAACTGGTAAAAGCTAATACAAGTTATTTTCTTGGATGTTTTTCTCCGTGCAACTCAACAAGGTCGCCCTCATATATGCTCGGATGACTGTTTCGGCCATGAGGATGTCACAATACGAAATTCGTCCTTTTTCATGAAAAGTTGTGGGAGTGGCATTGCACTGTTCGGCAATAAAACAAAGCTGATTATGAGGTTCTAAATATGAACGTCAACTCGTAAAACTTTACACACACATCAGGCCGAGCAAATTTATCAATATTTTATACGTTAGTTGTGCAGCTTTTTTGAAATGGCTCGCCATGGCCCTCGAGAAATGTTAAAAAAAAGCAGCTCTGGTTGAGTGTTTCACCTCGCTTTTTGTAAATTTTATGGAGTACAGTGAACCCTCGGTTATCGCCGTTAATGGGGACCGAGACCATCCGCGAAAACTGAAAATCCGCGAAGTAGCGGCGCACCTTCAAAAATGCTTAAAAAAAATATACAATATATATAATAAATATATATATATATATATATATATATATATATATATATGTATATACGGGGAGAGAGAGAGTGAAATTCATGTTATAACAAAAAAAACAAATTATTATTAAAACGTATTATTTTTTTATTCCCCAGCCATTCTTTTTGTATTTATTTAATTACTCCGACTTTTACCTGCTGGTACGCCGTCCGGTGTGCCCTGTGAAATGAAAGGTGGCATTCTTTATTTATTTATTCATTTATTCATTCATAACTGACAGCCTCGCGCTCCGCTCGTGCCCGGGCAGAAGAGGTGCTCCAATTTGGCTTAACTGTGACACACGCCCGTCCTCCTCCCCCGGAGCTTCCATTCGGTTAAACTTAGGGGCCGCTTGGCACCGCCCGTGCCCGGGGAAGGTGCTCCTCTTCGGCTTACTGTGACGCGAGCATGCCCTCCTCCTCCGGAGCTTCCATTCGGTTAAACTTAGGGGCCGCTTGGAACCGCCCGTGCCCGGGGAAGGTGCTCCTCTACGACTTAACTGCCACGCACGCTGGCCGGAGCTCTGGTACGGTCCGAACCGCGCGAAACGTCGCCACCGATCGTGTCCGGGGGAACGTGCTCTTCTTCGTCCACTCTCCTCTTCGCCCACGCTCTTCTTCGGCGCACGCCGGCCGTCTAACCGCTCCAGCGCCCCGTCGTGCCGCTCGGCGAAACTACAATGCCCCCGAATATTTTTTAGACCCGCGAAGCACTGAACCCGCGAAAGGTGAACCGCGAAGTAGCGAGGGTTCACTGTATGTATAAGACCAAGACCTACAAAAAAGTCTCTTGGAGCAATGAGCTAGGTTTTACAGGAAGTCGGCCATTTTGAATTTACTTAAAAGGGGGCGGGTCACCACAATGGACTTTGTGTAGAAATTATTATTGGGGCCCGAGCAGCGACCGCGGCGAGGTCCCTATTGTTTTTGTAGAAGATATTATTACTTTTATTATTATTATTATTATTATTATTAGGGTCTGAGCAGCGACCGCTGCGAAGTCCCTATTGTTTTTGTAGAAATTATTATTATTATTATTTTTCCGATTGTTCGATCGCATTTTTGACCCCCGAAACATGCACAAAAACTCACCAAACTTGGCAGTCTCATCGGGCATGGCGAAAAATTTGATATTTTAACGTCTAATATGAACAGGAAGTGAGTTATGAATTTTTGAAAGTCCGACTTTTGCCCTTTTTTGCATGTTTACAGGGGTCATTCTTTTGCACCCTGATCCTAAAGGCTTCATCTGATTGCCTTAAAATTCTGTCTGTAGCATCTGAAGACCTGGCACAAACACTGGGGCTAAAATTTTTTGTTTCCGAAATACTATATGACGGGGGCGAGGCATCAAAGTTTTCACTTAAGATTTCCTTCGCCGCAATGGACAAAATGCTTAATAACTCTCCTGCACATGCTGCTAAAAATCCAAAACTTCACATGTTCATAAAGAGTCTGTACCTGAAGACTTCTATATATTTATATTCATTTATACACCTTGCGCCAATCAATATCATTTTTTACATTTTGACGTACTGCACGGTGCCCTTTTAACGAATCTGATTGAAAATTGGCTAGAAAAGACTCAAGACATTGATCTTACTCTATCCCTATTTTTGTGACTTTCCTTCGAAGGGCGTGGCTATTACGGTGCCGCAGAGTCTGATTATTCTCCGTGGCAACAAAAGTTCCTGCAAAATGATTCAGATGATCCATCTTCTCGAAATTTTTCACATTTGAGGATATTCAGGCCCTGAAGACGGCTGCCAACTTATTTTTGATCGCAGTGGTAGCGCCACCAACTGGTTAAAACAAATACAAATTATTTTCGTTGATTTTTTTCTCCGGGCAGGTTAACAAAATCTACCTTACATTTGCTCGGATGAGTGTTTAGGCCTTGAGGATGTCACAATACGAAAGTCTTTCGCCTTCTTCAGAGTGTCACATGATGGTGTCTTGTGGCCCGTCTTTATCAGCTGATGTTCCATGAGGGCGTGACTTACCTGTCACAAGAATGAAGGCAAGTCACGCCCCCCGCTGTCCGTTCACTCCGCCAAAATGCTGCTCCAGGTGGTAGAGAGGATGAAGGCTCCCTTGTCTCTGTTCATGGTTTTTATGCCTCGCTTGCAGATCTCAATGGCCTCTCTGATCCAGCGCTGTTGTTTGTTCTCTTCGGTGCGGATGACCCTGCCCTTCTCCCGGTCCATGATGTGGTTTTCCCTTTTGCAGTGGTCAGTGATTGCTGATTTGTAATGTTCATGTTGTGCTTGTTCTTTGACTGCTCTGATTTTTCATTTTTTTGACAGGTAAGTCACACCCTCATGGAACATCAGCTGATAAAGACGGGTCTCAAGACACCATCATGCAACACTCTGAAGAAGGCGAAAGACTCGCCGAAACATGTCAGGTAAAATATTAACCTAAAACATAATTGTCTGCTTTTAATGAATCAGTCAAATATCAATAATAAGAAGACAAAATGAACCTAATACAAATAAATGAATGCTTAATAACTCCCCTGCACATGCTCCTAAAAATCCAAACCTTCACCTGTAAATAAAACGTCCCGACCTGAAGACATCTTAATGTTATTATTTTGTTATACACACAGTGCCGCCAAGTGGAATCAAAAATTTGTTTTTATTTTAATTTTCACGTACTGCACGGTGCCCTTTTGACGAATCCGACTGAAAATTAGTCAGAAAAGACTCAAGACAATGATCTTACTCTCTGCCGAATTTTGTGACGTTTTGGCAAAAGGCGTGGCTATTAAGGTGCTGAAAAGTCCGATTGTACTCTGTGGCAACAAAAGCTCCGGCAACATGACTCAGATGATCCTATCTTCTCGAAGTTGTACACATTTGAGGATACTTCAGCCCTGAAGACATCTACCAACTTATTTTACATCGTAGTAGTAGCGCCACCAACTGGTAAAAGCTAATACAAGTTATTTTCTTGGATGTTTTTCTCCGTGCAACTCAACAAGGTCGCCCTCATATATGCTCGGATGACTGTTTCGGCCATGAGGATGTCACAATACGAAATTCGTGATTTTTCGTGAAAAGTTGTGGGAGTGGCATTGCACTGTTCGGCAATAAAACAAAGCTGATTATGAGGTTCTAAATATGAACGTCAACTCGTAAAACTTTACACACACATCAGGCCGAGCAAATTTATCAATATTTTATACGTTAGTTGTGCAGCTTTTTTGAAATGGCTCGCCATGGCCCTCGAGAAATGTTAAAAAAAAGCAGCTCTGGTTGAGTGTTTCACCTCGCTTTTTGTAAATTTTATGGAGTACAGTGAACCCTCGGTTATCGCCGTTAATGGGGACCGAGACCATCCGCGAAAACTGAAAATCCGCGAAGTAGCGGCGCACCTTCAAAAATGCTTAAAAAAAATATACAATATATATAATAAATATATATATATATATATATATATATATATATATACGGGGAGAGAGAGAGTGAAATTCATGTTATAACAAAAAAAACAAATTATTATTAAAACGTATTATTTTTTTATTCCCCAGCCATTCTTTTTGTATTTATTTAATTACTCCGACTTTTACCTGCTGGTACGCCGTCCGGTGTGCCCTGTGAAATGAAAGGTGGCATTCTTTATTTATTTATTCATTTATTCATTCATAACTGACAGCCTCGCGCTCCGCTCGTGCCCGGGCAGAAGAGGTGCTCCAATTTGGCTTAACTGTGACACACGCCCGTCCTCCTCCCCCGGAGCTTCCATTCGGTTAAACTTAGGGGCCGCTTGGCACCGCCCGTGCCCGGGGAAGGTGCTCCTCTTCGGCTTACTGTGACGCGAGCATGCCCTCCTCCTCCGGAGCTTTCATTCGGTTAAACTTAGGGGCCGCTTGGCACTGCCCGTGCCCGGGGAAGGTGCTCCTCTACGGCTTAACTGCCACGCACGCTGGCCGGAGCTCTGGTACGGTCCGAACCGCGCGAAACGTCGCCACCGATCGTGTCCGGGGGAACGTGCTCTTCTTCGTCCACTCTCCTCTTCGCCCACGCTCTTCTTCGGCGCACGCCGGCCGTCTAACCGCTCCAGCGCCCCGTCGTGCCGCTCGGCGAAACTACAATGCGCCCGAATATTTTTTAGACCCGCGAAGCACTGAACCCGCGAAAGGTGAACCGCGAAGTAGCGAGGGTTCACTGTATGTATAAGACCAAGACCTACAAAAAAGTCTCTTGGAGCAATGAGCTAGGTTTTACAGGAAGTCGGCCATTTTGAATTTACTTAAAAGGGGGCGGGTCACCACAATGGACTTTGTGTAGAAATTATTATTGGGGCCCGAGCAGCGACCGCGGCGAGGTCCCTATTGTTTTTGTAGAAAATATTATTACTTTTATTATTATTATTATTATTATTATTAGGGCCTGAGCAGCGACCGCTGCGAAGTCCCTATTGTTTTTGTTGAAATTATTATTATTATTATTTTTCCGATTGTTCGATCGCATTTTTGACCCCTGAAACATGCACAAAAACTCACCAAACTTGGCAGTCTCATCGGGCATGGCGAAAAATTTGATATTTTAACGTCTAATATGAACAGGAAGTGAGTTATGAATTTTTGAAAGTCCGACTTTTGCCCTTTTTTGCATGTTTACAGGGGTCATTCTTTTGCACCCTGATCCTAAAGGCTTCATCTGATTGCCTTAAAATTCTGTCTGTAGCATCTGAAGACCTGGCACAAACACTGGGGCTAAAATTTTTTGTTTCCGAAATACTATATGACGGGGGCGGGGCATCAAAGTTTTCACTTAAGATTTCCTTCGCCGCAATGGACAAAATGCTTAATAACTCTCCTGCACATGCTGCTAAAAATCCAAAACTTCACATGTACATAAAGAGTCTGTACCTGAAGACATCTATATGTTTATATTCAGTTATACACCTTGCGCCAATCAATATCATTTTTTACATTTTGACGTACTGCACGGTGCCCTTTTAACGAATCTGATTGAAAATTGGCTAGAAAAGACTCAAGACATTGATCTTACTCTATCCCTATTTTTGTGACTTTCCTTCGAAGGGCGTGGCTATTACGGTGCCGCAGAGTCTGATTATTCTCCGTGGCAACAAAAGTTCCTGCAAAATGATTCAGATGATCCATCTTCTCGAAATTTTTCACATTTGAGGATATTCAGGCCCTGAAGACGGCTGCCAACTTATTTTTGATCGCAGTGGTAGCGCCACCAACTGGTTAAAACAAATACAAATAATTTTCGTTGATTTTTTTCTCCGGGCAGGTTAACAAAATCTACCTTACATTTGCTCGGATGAGTGTTTAGGCCTTGAGGATGTCACAATACGAAAGTCTTTCGCCTTCTTCAGAGTGTCACATGATGGTGTCTTGTGGCCCGTCTTTATCAGCTGATGTTCCATGAGGGCGTGACTTACCTGTCACAAGAATGAAGGCAAGTCACGCCCCCCGCTGTCCGTTCACTCCGCCAAAATGCTGCTCCAGGTGGTAGAGAGGATGAAGGCTCCCTTGTCTCTGTTCATGGTTTTTATGCCTCGCTTGCAGATCTCAATGGCCTCTCTGATCCAGCGCTGTTGTTTGTTCTCTTCGGTGCGGATGACCCTGCCCTTCTCCCGGTCCATGATGTGGTTTTCCCTTTTGCAGTGGTCAGTGATTGCTGATTTGTAATGTTCATGTTGTGCTTGTTCTTTTACTGCTCTGATTTTTCATTTTTTTGACAGGTAAGTCACACCCTCATGGAACATCAGCTGATAAAGACGGGTCTCAAGACACCATCATGCGACACTCTGAAGTAGGCGAAAGACTCGCCGAAACATGTCAGGTAAAAAATTAACCTAAAACATAATTGTCTGCTTTTAATGAATCAGTCAAATATCAATAATAAGAAGACAAAATGAACCTAATACAAATAAATGAATGCTTAATAACTCCCCTGCACATGCTCCTAAAAATCCAAACCTTCACCTGTAAATAAAACGTCCCGACCTGAAGACATCTTAATGTTATTATTTTGTTATACACACAGTGCCGCCAAGTGGAATCAAAAATTTGTTTTTATTTTAATTGTCACGTACTGCACGGTGCCCTTTTGACGAATCCGACTGAAAATTAGTCAGAAAAGACTCAAGACAATGATCTTACTCTCTGCCGAATTTTGTGACGTTTTGGCAAAAGGCGTGGCTATTAAGGTGCTGAAAAGTCCGATTGTACTCTGTGGCAACAAAAGCTCCGGCAACATGACTCAGATCATCCTATCTTCTCGAAGTTGTACACATTTGAGGATACTTCAGCCCTGAAGACATCTACCAACTTATTTTATATCGTAGTAGTAGCGCCACCAACTGGTAAAAGCTAATACAAGTTATTTTCTTGGATGTTTTTCTCCGTGCAACTCAACAAGGTCGCCCTCATATATGCTCGGATGACTGTTTCGGCCATGAGGATGTCACAATACGAAATTCGTGATTTTTCGTGAAAAGTTGTGGGAGTGGCATTGCACTGTTCGGCAATAAAACAAAGCTGATTATGAGGTTCTAAATATGAACGACAACTCGTAAAACTTTACACACACATCAGGCCGAGCAAATTTATCAATATTTTATACGTTAGTTGTGCAGCTTTTTTGAAATGGCTCGCCATGGCCCTCGAGAAATGTTAAAAAAAAGCAGCTCTGGTTGAGTGTTTCACCTCGCTTTTTGTAAATTTTATGGAGTACAGTGAACCCTCGGTTATCGCGGTTAATGGGGACCGAGACCACCCGCGAAAACTGAAAATCCGCGAAGTAGCGGCGCACCTTCAAAAATGCTTAAAAAAAATATACAATATATATAATAAATATATATATATATATATATATATATATATATATATATATATATATATATATATATATATATATATATATATATATATATACGGGGAGAGAGAGAGTGAAATTCATGTTATAACAAAAAAACCAAATTATTATTAAAACGTATTATTTTTTTATTCCCCAGCCATTCTTTTTGTATTTATTTAATTACTCCGACTTTTACCTGCTGGTACGCCGTCCGGTGTGCCCTGTGAAATGAAAGGTGGCATTCTTTATTTATTTATTCATTTATTCATTCATAACTGACAGCCTCGCGCTCCGCTCGTGCCCGGGCAGAAGAGGTGCTCCAATTTGGCTTAACTGTGACACACGCCCGTCCTCCTCCCCCGGAGCTTCCATTCGGTTAAACTTAGGGGCCGCTTGGCACCGCCCGTGCCCGGGGAAGGTGCTCCTCTTCGGCTTACTGTGACGCGAGCATGCCCTCCTCCTCCGGAGCTTCCATTCGGTTAAACTTAGGGGCCGCTTGGAACCGCCCGTGCCCGGGGAAGGTGCTCCTCTTCGGCTTACTGTGACGCGAGCATGCCCTCCTCCTCCGGAGCTTCCATTCGGTTAAACTTAGGGGCCGCTTGGCACCGCCCGTGCCCGGGGAAGGTGCTCCTCTACGGCTTAACTGCCACGCACGCTGGCCGGAGCTCTGGTACGGTCCGAACCGCGCGAAACGTCGCCACCGATCGTGTCCGGGGGAACGTGCTCTTCTTCGTCCACTCTCCTCTTCGCCCACGCTCTTCTTCGGCGCACGCCGGCCGTCTAACCGCTCCAGCGCCCCGTCGTGCCGCTCGGCGAAACTACTATGCCCCCGAATATTTTTTAGACCCGCGAAGCACTGAACCTGCGAAAGGTGAACCGCGAAGTAGCGAGGGTTCACTGTATGTATAAGACCAAGACCTACAAAAAAGTCTCTTGGAGCAATGAGCTAGGTTTTACAGGAAGTCGGCCATTTTGAATTTACTTAAAAGGGGGCGGGTCACCACAATGGACTTTGTGTAGAAATTATTATTGGGGCCCGAGCAGCGACCGCGGCGAGGTCCCTATTGTTTTTGTAAAAATTATTATTATTATTATTTTTCCGATTGTTCGATCGCATTTTTGACCCCCGAAACATGCACAAAAACTCACCAAACTTGGCAGTCTCATCGGGCATGGCGAAAAATTTGATATTTTAACGTCTAATATGAACAGGAAGTGAGTTATGAATTTTTGAAAGTCCGACTTTTGCCCTTTTTTGCATGTTTACAGGGGTCATTCTTTTGCACCCTGATCCTAAAGGCTTCATCTGATTGCCTTAAAATTCTGTCTGTAGCATCTGAAGACCTGGGACAAACACTGGGGCTAAAATTTTTTGTTTCCGAAATACTATATGACGGGGGCGGGGCATCAAAGTTTTCACTTAAGATTTCCTTCGCCGCAATGGACAAAATGCTTAATAACTCTCCTGCCCGTGCTGCTAAAAATCCAAAACTTCACATGTACATAAAGAGTCGGTACCTGAAGACATCTATATGTTTATATTCAGTTATACACCTTGCGCCAATCAATATAAATGTTTACATTTTGACGTACTGCACGGTGCCCTTTTAACGAATCCGACTGAAAATTGGCTAGAAAAGACTCAAGACATTGGTCTTACTCTATCCCTATTTTTATGACTTTCCTTCAAAGGGCGTGGCTATTACGGTGCCGCAGAGTCTGATTATTCTCCGTGGCAACAAAAGTTCCTGCAAAATGATTCAGATGATCCATCTTCTGGAAATCTTTCACATTTGAGGATATTCAGGCCCTGAAGACGGCTGCCAACTTATTTTTGATCGCAGTGGTAGCGCCACCAACTGGTTAAAACAAATACAAATTATTTTCGTTGATGTTTTTCTCCGGGCAGGTTAACAAAATCTACCTTATATTTGCTCGGATGAGTGTTTAGGCCTTGAGCATGTCACAATACGAAAGTCTTTCGCCTTCTTCAGAGTGTCACATGATGGTGTCTTGTGACCCGTCTTTATCAGCTGATGTTCCATGAGGGCGTGACTTACCTGTCACAAGAATGAAGGCAAGTCACGCCCCCCGCTGTCCGTTCACTCCGCCAAGATGCTGGTCCAGGTGGTAGAGAGGATGAAGGCTCCCTTGTCTCTGTTCATGGTTTTTATGCCTCGCTTGCAGATCTCAATGGCCTCTCTGATCCAGCGCTGTTGTTTGTTCTCTTCTGTGCGGATGACCCTGCCCTTCTCCCGGTCCATGATGTGGTTTTCCCTTTTGCAGTGGTCAGTGATTGCTGATTTGTAATGTTCATGTTGTGCTTGTTCTTTTACTGCTCTGATTTTTTCATTTTTTTGACAGGTAAGTCACACCCTCATGGAACATCAGCTCAAGACACCATCATGCGACACTCTGAAGAAGGCGAAAGACTCGCCGAAACATGTCAGGTAAAAAATTAACCTAAAACATAATTGTCTGCTTTTAATGAATCAGTCAAATATCAATAATAAGAAGACAAAATGAACCTAATACAAATAAATGAATGCTTAATAACTCCCCTGCACATGCTCCTAAAAATCCAAACCTTCACCTGTAAATAAAACGTCCCGACCTGAAGACATCTTAATGTTATTATTTTGTTATACACACAGTGCCGCCAAGTGGAATCAAAAATTTGTTTTTATTTTAATTTTCACGTACTGCATGGTGCCCTTTTGACGAATCCGACTGAAAATTAGTCAGAAAAGACTTAAGACAATGATCTTACTCTCTGCCGAATTTTGTGACGTTTTGGCAAAAGGCGTGGCTATTAAGGTGCTGAAAAGTCCGATTGTACTCTGTGGCAACAAAAGCTCCGGCAACATGACTCAGATGATCCTATCTTCTCGAAGTTGTACACATTTGAGGATACTTCAGCCCTGAAGACATCTACCAACTTATTTTACATCGTAGTAGTAGCGCCACCAACTGGTAAAAGCTAATACAAGTTATTTTCTTGGATGTTTTTCTCCGTGCAACTCAACAAGGTCGCCCTCATATATGCTCGGATGACTGTTTCGGCCATGAGGATGTCACAATACGAAATTCGTGATTTTTCGTGAAAAGTTGTGGGAGTGGCATTGCACTGTTCAGCAATAAAACAAAGCTGATTATGAGGTTCTAAATATGAACGACAACTCGTAAAACTTTACACACACATCAGGCCGAGCAAATTTATCAATATTTTATACGTTAGTTGTGCAGCTTTTTTTAAATGGCTCGCCATGGCCCTCGAGAAATGTTAAAAAAAAAGCAGCTCTGGTTGAGTGTTTCACCTCGCTTTTTGTAAATTTTATGGAGTACAGTGAACCCTCGGTTATCGCGGTTAATGGGGACCGAGACCACCCGCGAAAACTGAAAATCCGCGAAGTAGCGGCGCACCTTCAAAAATGCTTAAAAAAAATATACAATATATATAATAAATATATAAATATATATATATATATATATATATATATATATATATATATATATATACGGGGAGAGAGCGAGTGAAATTCATGTTATAACAAAAAAAACAAATTATTATTAAAACGTATTATTTTTTTATTCCCCAGCCATTCTTTTTGTATTTATTTAATTACTCCGACTTTTACCTGCTGGTACGCCGTCCGGTGTGCCCTGTGAAATGAAAGGTGGCATTCTTTATTTATTTATTCATTTATACATTCATAACTGACAGCCTCGCGCTCCGCTCGTGCCCGGGCAGAAGAGGTGCTCCAATTTGGCTTAACTGTGACACACGCCCGTCCTCCTCCCCCGGAGCTTCCATTCGGTTAAACTTAGGGGCCGCTTGGCACCGCCCGTGCCCGGGGAAGGTGCTCCTCTTCGGCTTACTGTGACGCGAGCATGCCCTCCTCCTCCGGAGCTTCCATTCGGTTAAACTTAGGGGCCGCTTGGAACCGCCCGTGCCCGGGGAAGGTGCTCCTCTTCGGCTTACTGTGACGCGAGCATGCCCTCCTCCTCCGGAGCTTTCATTCGGTTAAACTTAGGGGCCGCTTGGCACTGCCCGTGCCCGGGGAAGGTGCTCCTCTACGGCTTAACTGCCACGCACGCTGGCCGGAGCTCTGGTACGGTCCGAACCGCGCGAAACGTCGCCACCGATCGTGTCCGGGGGAACGTGCTCTTCTTCGTCCACTCTCCTCTTCGCCCACGCTCTTCTTCGGCGCACGCCGGCCGTCTAACCGCTCCAGCGCCCCGTCGTGCCGCTCGGCGAAACTACAATGCGCCCGAATATTTTTTAGACCCGCGAAGCACTGAACCCGCGAAAGGTGAACCGCGAAGTAGCGAGGGTTCACTGTATGTATAAGACCAAGACCTACAAAAAAGTCTCTTGGAGCAATGAGCTAGGTTTTACAGGAAGTCGGCCATTTTGAATTTACTTAAAAGGGGGCGGGTCACCACAATGGACTTTGTGTAGAAATTATTATTGGGGCCCGAGCAGCGACCGCGGCGAGGTCCCTATTGTTTTTGTAGAAAATATTATTACTTTTATTATTATTATTATTATTATTATTAGGGCCTGAGCAGCGACCGCTGCGAAGTCCCTATTGTTTTTGTTGAAATTATTATTATTATTATTTTTCCGATTGTTCGATCGCATTTTTGACCCCTGAAACATGCACAAAAACTCACCAAACTTGGCAGTCTCATCGGGCATGGCGAAAAATTTGATATTTTAACGTCTAATATGAACAGGAAGTGAGTTATGAATTTTTGAAAGTCCGACTTTTGCCCTTTTTTGCATGTTTACAGGGGTCATTCTTTTGCACCCTGATCCTAAAGGCTTCATCTGATTGCCTTAAAATTCTGTCTGTAGCATCTGAAGACCTGGCACAAACACTGGGGCTAAAATTTTTTGTTTCCGAAATACTATATGACGGGGGCGGGGCATCAAAGTTTTCACTTAAGATTTCCTTCGCCGCAATGGACAAAATGCTTAATAACTCTCCTGCACATGCTGCTAAAAATCCAAAACTTCACATGTACATAAAGAGTCTGTACCTGAAGACATCTATATGTTTATATTCAGTTATACACCTTGCGCCAATCAATATCATTTTTTACATTTTGACGTACTGCACGGTGCCCTTTTAACGAATCTGATTGAAAATTGGCTAGAAAAGACTCAAGACATTGATCTTACTCTATCCCTATTTTTGTGACTTTCCTTCGAAGGGCGTGGCTATTACGGTGCCGCAGAGTCTGATTATTCTCCGTGGCAACAAAAGTTCCTGCAAAATGATTCAGATGATCCATCTTCTCGAAATTTTTCACATTTGAGGATATTCAGGCCCTGAAGACGGCTGCCAACTTATTTTTGATCGCAGTGGTAGCGCCACCAACTGGTTAAAACAAATACAAATCATTTTCGTTGATTTTTTTCTCCGGGCAGGTTAACAAAATCTACCTTACATTTGCTCGGATGAGTGTTTAGGCCTTGAGGATGTCACAATACGAAAGTCTTTCGCCTTCTTCAGAGTGTCACATGATGGTGTCTTGTGGCCCGTCTTTATCAGCTGATGTTCCATGAGGGCGTGACTTACCTGTCACAAGAATGAAGGCAAGTCACGCCCCCCGCTGTCCGTTCACTCCGCCAAAATGCTGCTCCAGGTGGTAGAGAGGATGAAGGCTCCCTTGTCTCTGTTCATGGTTTTTATGCCTCGCTTGCAGATCTCAATGGCCTCTCTGATCCAGCGCTGTTGTTTGTTCTCTTCGGTGCGGATGACCCTGCCCTTCTCCCGGTCCATGATGTGGTTTTCCCTTTTGCAGTGGTCAGTGATTGCTGATTTGTAATGTTCATGTTGTGCTTGTTCTTTTACTGCTCTGATTTTTCATTTTTTTGACAGGTAAGTCACACCCTCATGGAACATCAGCTGATAAAGACGGGTCTCAAGACACCATCATGCGACACTCTGAAGAAGGCGAAAGACTCGCCGAAACATGTCAGGTAAAAAATTAACCTAAAACATAATTGTCTGCTTTTAATGAATCAGTCAAATATCAATAATAAGAAGACAAAATGAACCTAATACAAATAAATGAATGCTTAATAACTCCCCTGCACATGCTCCTAAAAATCCAAACCTTCACCTGTAAATAAAACGTCCCGACCTGAAGACATCTTAATGTTATTATTTTGTTATACACACAGTGCCGCCAAGTGGAATCAAAAATTTGTTTTTATTTTAATTTTCACGTACTGCACGGTGCCCTTTTGACGAATCCGACTGAAAATTAGTCAGAAAAGACTCAAGACAATGATCTTACTCTCTGCCGAATTTTGTGACGTTTTGGCAAAAGGCGTGGCTATTAAGGTGCTGAAAAGTCCGATTGTACTCTGTGGCAACAAAAGCTCCGGCAACATGACTCAGATCATCCTATCTTCTCGAAGTTGTACACATTTGAGGATACTTCAGCCCTGAAGACATCTACCAACTTATTTTATATCGTAGTAGTAGCGCCACCAACTGGTAAAAGCTAATACAAGTTATTTTCTTGGATGTTTTTCTCCGTGCAACTCAACAAGGTCGCCCTCATATATGCTCGGATGACTGTTTCGGCCATGAGGATGTCACAATACGAAATTCGTGATTTTTCGTGAAAAGTTGTGGGAGTGGCATTGCACTGTTCGGCAATAAAACAAAGCTGATTATGAGGTTCTAAATATGAACGACAACTCGTAAAACTTTACACACACATCAGGCCGAGCAAATTTATCAATATTTTATACGTTAGTTGTGCAGCTTTTTTGAAATGGCTCGCCATGGCCCTCGAGAAATGTTAAAAAAAAGCAGCTCTGGTTGAGTGTTTCACCTCGCTTTTTGTAAATTTTATGGAGTACAGTGAACCCTCGGTTATCGCGGTTAATGGGGACCGAGACCACCCGCGAAAACTGAAAATCCGCGAAGTAGCGGCGCACCTTCAAAAATGCTTAAAAAAAATATACAATATATATAATAAATATATATATATATATATATATATATATATATATATATATATATATATATATATATATATATATATATATATACGGGGAGAGAGAGAGTGAAATTCATGTTATAACAAAAAAACCAAATTATTATTAAAACGTATTATTTTTTTATTCCCCAGCCATTCTTTTTGTATTTATTTAATTACTCCGACTTTTACCTGCTGGTACGCCGTCCGGTGTGCCCTGTGAAATGAAAGGTGGCATTCTTTATTTATTTATTCATTTATTCATTCATAACTGACAGCCTCGCGCTCCGCTCGTGCCCGGGCAGAAGAGGTGCTCCAATTTGGCTTAACTGTGACACACGCCCGTCCTCCTCCGTCCGGAGCTTCCATTCGGTTAAACTTAGGGGCCGCTTGGCACCGCCCGTGCCCGGGGAAGGTGCTCCTCTTCGGCTTACTGTGACGCGAGCATGCCCTCCTCCTCCGGAGCTTCCATTCGGTTAAACTTAGGGGCCGCTTGGAACCGCCCGTGCCCGGGGAAGGTGCTCCTCTTCGGCTTACTGTGACGCGAGCATGCCCTCCTCCTCCGGAGCTTCCATTCGGTTAAACTTAGGGGCCGCTTGGCACCGCCCGTGCCCGGGGAAGGTGCTCCTCTACGGCTTAACTGCCACGCACGCTGGCCGGAGCTCTGGTACGGTCCGAACCGCGCGAAACGTCGCCACCGATCGTGTCCGGGGGAACGTGCTCTTCTTCGTCCACTCTCCTCTTCGCCCACGCTCTTCTTCGGCGCACGCCGGCCGTCTAACCGCTCCAGCGCCCCGTCGTGCCGCTCGGCGAAACTACAATGCCCCCGAATATTTTTTAGACCCGCGAAGCACTGAACCTGCGAAAGGTGAACCGCGAAGTAGCGAGGGTTCACTGTATGTATAAGACCAAGACCTACAAAAAAGTCTCTTGGAGCAATGAGCTAGGTTTTACAGGAAGTCGGCCATTTTGAATTTACTTAAAAGGGGGCGGGTCACCACAATGGACTTTGTGTAGAAATTATTTTTGGGGCCCGAGCAGCGACCGCGGCGAGGTCCCTATTGTTTTTGTAGAAAATATTATTACTTTTATTATTATTATTATTATTATTATTAGGGCCTGAGCAGCGACCGCTGCGAAGTCCCTATTGTTTTTGTAGAAATTATTATTATTATTTTTCCGATTGTTCGATCGCATTTTTGACCCCCGAAACATGCACAAAAACTCACCAAACCTGGCAGTCTCATCGGGCATGGCGAAAAATTTGATATTTTAACGTCTAATATGAACAGGAAGTGAGTTATGAATTTTTGAAAGTCCGACTTTTGCCCTTTTTTGCATGTTTACAGGGGTCATTCTTTTGCACCCTGATCCTAAAGGCTTCATCTGATTGCCTTAAAATTCTGTCTGTAGCATCTGAAGACCTGGGACAAACACTGGGGCTAAAATTTTTTGTTTCCGAAATACTATATGACGGGGGCGGGGCATCAAAGTTTTCACTTAAGATTTCCTTCGCCGCAATGGACAAAATGCTTAATAACTCTCCTGCACATGCTGCTAAAAATCCAAAACTTCACATGTACATAAAGAGTCTGTACCTGAAGACATCTATATGTTTATATTCAGTTATACACCTTGCGCCAATCAATATCATTTTTTACATTTTGACGTACTGCACGGTGCCCTTGTAACGAATCTGATTGAAAATTGGCTAGAAAAGACTCAAGACATTGATCTTACTCTATCCCTATTTTTGTGACTTTCCTTCGAAGGGCGTGGCTATTACGGTGCCGCAGAGTCTGATTATTCTCCGTGGCAACAAAAGTTCCTGCAAAATGATTCAGATGATCCATCTTCTCGAAATTTTTCACATTTGAGGATATTCAGGCCCTGAAGACGGCTGCCAACTTATTTTTGATCGCAGTGGTAGCGCCACCAACTGGTTAAAACAAATATAAATTATTTTCGTTGATGTTTTTCTCCGGGCATGTTAACAAAATCTACCTTATATTTGCTCGGATGAGTGTTTAGGCCTTGAGCATGTCACAATACGAAAGTCTTTCGCCTTCTTCAGAGTGTCACATGATGGTGTCTTGTGACCCGCCTTTATCAGCTTATGTTCCATGAGGGCGTGACTTACCTGTCACAAGAATGAAGGCAAGTCACGCCCCCCGCTGTCCGTTCACTCCGCCAAGATGCTGGTCCAGGTGGTAGAGAGGATGAAGGCTCCCTTGTCTCTGTTCATGGTTTTTATGCCTCGCTTGCAGATCTCAATGGCCTCTCTGATCCAGCGCTGTTGTTTGTTCTCTTCTGTGCGGATGACCCTGCCCTTCTCCCGGTCCATGATGTGGTTTTCCCTTTTGCAGTGGTCAGTGATTGCTGATTTGTAATGTTCATGTTGTGCTTGTTCTTTTACTGCTCTGATTTTTTTCATTTTTTTGACAGGTAAGTCACACCCTCATGGAACATCAGCTCAAGACACCATCATGCGACACTCTGAAGTAGGCGAAAGACTCGCCGAAACATGTCAGGTAAAAAATTAACCTAAAACATAATTGTCTGCTTTTAATGAATCAGTCAAATATCAATAATAAGAAGACAAAATGAACCTAATACAAATAAATGAATGCTTAATAACTCCCCTGCACATGCTCCTAAAAATCCAAACCTTCACCTGTAAATAAAACGTCCCGACCTGAAGACATCTTAATGTTATTATTTTGTTATACACACAGTGCCGCCAAGTGGAATCAAAAATTTGTTTTTATTTTAATTGTCACGTACTGCACGGTGCCCTTTCGACGAATCCGACTGAAAATTAGTCAGAAAAGACTCAAGACAATGATCTTACTCTCTGCCGAATTTTGTGACGTTTTGGCAAAAGGCGTGGCTATTACGGTGCTGAAAAGTCCGATTGTACTCTGTGGCAACAAAAGCTCCAGCAACATGACTCAGATGATCCTATCTTCTCGAAGTTGCACACATTTGAGGATACTTCAGCCCTGAAGACATCTACCAACTTATTTTTCATCGTAGTAGTAGCGCCCCCAACTGGTAAAAGCTAATACAAGTTATTTTCTTGGATGTTTTTCTCCGTGCAACTCAACAAGGTCGCCCTCATATATGCTCGGATGACTGTTTCGGCCATGAGGATGTCACAATACGAAATTCGTCCTTTTTCATGAAAAGTTGTGGGAGTGGCATTGCACTGTTCGGCAATAAAACAAAGCTGATTATGAGGTTCTAAATATGAACGACAACTCGTGAAACTTTACACACACATCAGGCCGAGCAAATTTATCAATATTTTATACGTTAGTTGTGCAGCTTTTTTGAAATGGCTCGCCATGGCCCTCGAGAAATGTTCAAAAAAGCAGCCCTGGTTGAGTGTTTCACCTCGCTTTTTGTAAATTTTATGGAGTACAGTGAACCCTCGGTTATCGCGGTTAATGGGGACCGAGACCACCCGCGAAAACTGAAAATCCGCGAAGTAGCGGCGCACCTTCAAAAATGCTTAAAAAAAATATATAATAAATATATAAATATATATATATATATATATATATATATATATATATATATATATATATATATATACGGGGGGAGAGAGAGAGAGAGAGAGAGTGAAATTCATGTTATAACAAAAAAAACAAATTATTATTAAAACTTATTATTTTTTTATTCCCCAACCATTCTTTTTGTATTTATTTAATTACTCCGACTTTTACCTGCTGGTACGCCGTCCGGTGTGCCCTGTGAAATGAAAGGTGGCATTCTTTATTTATTTATTCATTTATTCATTCATAACTGACAGCCTCGCGCTCCGCTTGTGCCCGGCAGAAGAGGTGCTCCAATTCGGCTTAACTGTGACACACGCCCGCCCTCCTCCCCCGGAGCTTCCATTCGGTTAAACTTATGGGCCGCTTGGCACCGCCCGTGCCCGGGGAAGGTGCTCCTCTTCGGCTTACTGTGACGCGAGCATGCCCTCCTCCTCCGGAGCTTCCATTCGGTTAAACTTAGGGGCCGCTTGGAACCGCCCGTGCCCGGGGAAGGTGCTCCTCTTCGGCTTACTGTGACGCGAGCATGCCCTCCTCCTCCGGAGCTTCCATTCGGTTAAACTCAGGGGCCGCTTGGAACCGCCCGTGCCCGGGGAAGGTGCTCCTCTACGGCTTAACTGCCACGCACGCCGACCGGAGCTCTGGTACGGTCCGAACCGCGCGAAACGTCGCCACCGATCGTGTCCGGGGGAACGTGCTCTTCTTCGTCCACTCTCCTCTTCGCCCACGCTCTTCTTCGGCGCACGCCGGCCGTCTAACCGCTCCAGCGCCCCGTCGTGCCGCTCGGCGAAACTACAATGCCCCCGAATATTTTTTAGACCCGCGAAGCACTGAACCCGCGAAAGGTGAACCTCGAAGTAGCGAGGGTTCACTGTATGTATAAGACCAAGACCTACAAAAAAGTCTCTTGGAGCAATGAGCTAGGTTTTACAGGAAGTCGGCCATTTTGAATTTACTTAAAAGGGGGCGGGTCTCCACAATGGACTTTGTGTAGAAATTATTATTGGGGCCCGAGCAGCGACCGCGGCGAGGTCCCTATTGTTTTTGTAGAAAATATTATTACTTTTATTATTATTATTATTATTATTATTATTATTATTAGGGCCTGAGCAGCGACCGCTGCGAAGTCCCTATTGTTTTTGTAGAAATTATTATTATTATTATTTTTCCGATTGTTCGATCGCATTTTTGACCCCCGAAACATGCACAAAAACTCACCAAACTTGGCAGTCTCATCGGGCATGGCGAAAAATTTGATATTTTTTAACGTCTAATATGAACAGGAAGTGAGTTATGAATTTTTGAAAGTCCGACTTTTGCCCTTTTTTGCATGTTTACAGGGGTCATTCTTTTGCACCCTGATCCTAAAGGCTTCATCTGATTGCCTTAAAGTTCTGTCTGGAGCATCTTAAGACCTGGGACAAACACTGGGGCTAAAATTTTTTGTTTCCGAAATACTATATGACGGGGGCGGGGTTTCAAAGTTTTCACTTAAGATTTCCTTCGCCGCAATGGACAAAATGCTTAATAACTCTCCTGCCCGTGCTGCTAAAAATCCAAAACTTCACATGTACATAAAGAGTCGGTACCTGAAGACATCTATATGTTTATATTCAGTTATACACCTTGCGCCAATCAATATAAATGTTTACATTTTGACGTACTGCACGGTGCCCTTTTAACGAATCCGACTGAAAATTGGCTAGAAAAGACTCAAGACATTGATCTTACTCTATCCCTATTTCTATGACTTTCCTTCAAAGGGCGTGGCTATTACGGTGCCGCAGAGTCTGATTATTCTCCGTGGCAACAAAAGTTCCTGCAAAATGATTCAGATGATCCATCTTCTGGAAATCTTTCACATTTGAGGATATTCAGGCCCTGAAGACGGCTGCCAACTTATTTTTGATCGCAGTGGTAGCGCCACCAACTGGTTAAAACAAATACAAATTATTTTCGTTGATGTTTTTCTCCGGGCAGGTTAACAAAATCTACCTTATATTTGCTCGGATGAGTGTTTAGGCCTTGAGCATGTCACAATACGAAAGTCTTTCGCCTTCTTCAGAGTGTCACATGATGGTGTCTTGTGACCCGTCTTTATCAGCTGATGTTCCATGAGGGCGTGACTTACCTGTCACAAGAATGAAGGCAAGTCACGCCCCCCGCTGTCCGTTCACTCCGCCAAGATGCTGGTCCAGGTGGTAGAGAGGATGAAGGCTCCCTTGTCTCTGTTCATGGTTTTTATGCCTCGCTTGCAGATCTCAATGGCCTCTCTGATCCAGCGCTGTTGTTTGTTCTCTTCTGTGCGGATGACCCTGCCCTTCTCCCGGTCCATGATGTGGTTTTCCCTTTTGCAGTGGTCAGTGATTGCTGATTTGTAATGTTCATGTTGTGCTTGTTCTTTTACTGCTCTGATTTTTTCATTTTTTTGACAGGTAAGTCACACCCTCATGGAACATCAGCTCAAGACACCATCATGCGACACTCTGAAGAAGGCGAAAGACTCGCCGAAACATGTCAGGTAAAAAATTAACCTAAAACATAATTGTCTGCTTTTAATGAATCAGTCAAATATCAATAATAAGAAGACAAAATGAACCTAATACAAATAAATGAATGCTTAATAACTCCCCTGCACATGCTCCTAAAAATCCAAACCTTCACCTGTAAATAAAACGTCCCGACCTGAAGACATCTTAATGTTATTATTTTGTTATACACACAGTGCCGCCAAGTGGAATCAAAAATTTGTTTTTATCTTAATTTTCACGTACTGCATGGTGCCCTTTTGACGAATCCGACTGAAAATTAGTCAGAAAAGACTTAAGACAATGATCTTACTCTCTGCCGAATTTTGTGACGTTTTGGCAAAAGGCGTGGCTATTAAGGTGCTGAAAAGTCCGATTGTACTCTGTGGCAACAAAAGCTCCGGCAACATGACTCAGATGATCCTATCTTCTCGAAGTTGTACACATTTGAGGATACTTCAGCCCTGAAGACATCTACCAACTTATTTTACATCGTAGTAGTAGCGCCACCAACTGGTAAAAGCTAATACAAGTTATTTTCTTGGATGTTTTTCTCCGTGCAACTCAACAAGGTCGCCCTCATATATGCTCGGATGACTGTTTCGGCCATGAGGATGTCACAATACGAAATTCGTGATTTTTCGTGAAAAGTTGTGGGAGTGGCATTGCACTGTTCAGCAATAAAACAAAGCTGATTATGAGGTTCTAAATATGAACGACAACTCGTAAAACTTTACACACACATCAGGCCGAGCAAATTTATCAATATTTTATACGTTAGTTGTGCAGCTTTTTTGAAATGGCTCGCCATGGCCCTCGAGAAATGTTAAAAAAAAGCAGCTCTGGTTGAGTGTTTCACCTCGCTTTTTGTAAATTTTATGGAGTACAGTGAACCCTCGGTTATCGCGGTTAATGGGGACCGAGACCACCCGCGAAAACTGAAAATCCGCGAAGTAGCGGCGCACCTTCAAAAATGCTTAAAAAAAATATACAATATATATAATAAATATATAAATATATATATATATATATATATATATATATATATATATATATATATACGGGGAGAGAGAGAGTGAAATTCATGTTATAACAAAAAAACCAAATTATTATTAAAACGTATTATTTTTTTATTCCCCAGCCATTCTTTTTGTATTTATTTAATTACTCCGACTTTTACCTGCTGGTACGCCGTCCGGTGTGCCCTGTGAAATGAAAGGTGGCATTCTTTATTTATTTATTCATTTATTCATTCATAACTGACAGCCTCGCGCTCCGCTCGTGCCCGGGCAGAAGAGGTGCTCCAATTTGGCTTAACTGTGACACACGCCCGTCCTCCTCCCCCGGAGCTTCCATTCGGTTAAACTTAGGGGCCGCTTGGCACCGCCCGTGCCCGGGGAAGGTGCTCCTCTTCGGCTTACTGTGACGCGAGCATGCCCTCCTCCTCCGGAGCTTCCATTCGGTTAAACTTAGGGGCCGCTTGGAACCGCCCGTGCCCGGGGAAGGTGCTCCTCTTCGGCTTACTGTGACGCGAGCATGCCCTCCTCCTCCGGAGCTTCCATTCGGTTAAACTTAGGGGCCGCTTGGCACTGCCCGTGCCCGGGGAAGGTGCTCCTCTACGGCTTAACTGCCACGCACGCTGGCCGGAGCTCTGGTACGGTCCGAACCGCGCGAAACGTCGCCACCGATCGTGTCCGGGGGAACGTGCTCTTCTTCGTCCACTCTCCTCTTCGCCCACGCTCTTCTTCGGCGCACGCCGGCCGTCTAACCGCTCCAGCGCCCCGTCGTGCCGCTCGGCGAAACTACAATGCCCCCGAATATTTTTTAGACCCGCGAAGCACTGAACCCGCGAAAGGTGAACCGCGAAGTAGCGAGGGTTCACTGTATGTATAAGACCAAGACCTACAAAAAAGTCTCTTGGAGCAATGAGCTAGGTTTTACAGGAAGTCGGCCATTTTGAATTTACTGAAAAGGGGGCGGGTCACCACAATGGACTTTGTGTAGAAATTATTATTGGGGCCCGAGCAGCGACCGCGGCGAGGTCCCTATTGTTTTTGTAGAAGATATTATTACTTTTATTATTATTATTATTATTATTATTAGGGTCTGAGCAGCGACCGCTGCGAAGTCCCTATTGTTTTTGTAGAAATTATTATTATTATTATTTTTCCGATTGTTCGATCGCATTTTTGACCCCCGAAACATGCACAAAAACTCACCAAACTTGGCAGTCTCATCGGGCATGGCGAAAAATTTGATATTTTAACGTCTAATATGAACAGGAAGTGAGTTATGAATTTTTGAAAGTCCGACTTTTGCCCTTTTTTGCATGTTTACAGGGGTCATTCTTTTGCACCCTGATCCTAAAGGCTTCATCTGATTGCCTTAAAATTCTGTCTGTAGCATCTGAAGACCTGGCACAAACACTGGGGCTAAAATTTTTTGTTTCCGAAATACTATATGACGGGGGCGGGGCATCAAAGTTTTCACTTAAGATTTCCTTCGCCGCAATGGACAAAATGCTTAATAACTCTCCTGCACATGCTGCTAAAAATCCAAAACTTCACATGTACATAAAGAGTCTGTACCTGAAGACATCTATATGTTTATATTCAGTTATACACCTTGCGCCAATCAATATCATTTTTTACATTTTGACGTACTGCACGGTGCCCTTTTAACGAATCTGATTGAAAATTGGCTAGAAAAGACTCAAGACATTGATCTTACTCTATCCCTATTTTTGTGACTTTCCTTCGAAGGGCGTGGCTATTACGGTGCCGCAGAGTCTGATTATTCTCCGTGGCAACAAAAGTTCCTGCAAAATGATTCAGATGATCCATCTTCTCGAAATTTTTCACATTTGAGGATATTCAGGCCCTGAAGACGGCTGCCAACTTATTTTTGATCGCAGTGGTAGCGCCACCAACTGGTTAAAACAAATACAAATCATTTTCGTTGATTTTTTTCTCCGGGCAGGTTAACAAAATCTACCTTACATTTGCTCGGATGAGTGTTTAGGCCTTGAGGATGTCACAATACGAAAGTCTTTCGCCTTCTTCAGAGTGTCACATGATGGTGTCTTGTGGCCCGTCTTTATCAGCTGATGTTCCATGAGGGCGTGACTTACCTGTCACAAGAATGAAGGCAAGTCACGCCCCCCGCTGTCCGTTCACTCCGCCAAAATGCTGCTCCAGGTGGTAGAGAGGATGAAGGCTCCCTTGTCTCTGTTCATGGTTTTTATGCCTCGCTTGCAGATCTCAATGGCCTCTCTGATCCAGCGCTGTTGTTTGTTCTCTTCGGTGCGGATGACCCTGCCCTTCTCCCGGTCCATGATGTGGTTTTCCCTTTTGCAGTGGTCAGTGATTGCTGATTTGTAATGTTCATGTTGTGCTTGTTCTTTTACTGCTCTGATTTTTCATTTTTTTGACAGGTAAGTCACACCCTCATGGAACATCAGCTGATAAAGACGGGTCTCAAGACACCATCATGCGACACTCTGAAGAAGGCGAAAGACTCGCCGAAACATGTCAGGTAAAAAATTAACCTAAAACATAATTGTCTGCTTTTAATGAATCAGTCAAATATCAATAATAAGAAGACAAAATGAACCTAATACAAATAAATGAATGCTTAATAACTCCCCTGCACATGCTCCTAAAAATCCAAACCTTCACCTGTAAATAAAACGTCCCGACCTGAAGACATCTTAATGTTATTATTTTGTTATACACACAGTGCCGCCAAGTGGAATCAAAAATTTGTTTTTATTTTAATTTTCACGTACTGCACGGTGCCCTTTTGACGAATCCGACTGAAAATTAGTCAGAAAAGACTCAAGACAATGACCTTACTCTCTGCCGAATTTTGTGACGTTTTGGCAAAAGGCGTGGCTATTAAGGTGCTGAAAAGTCCGATTGTACTCTGTGGCAACAAAAGCTCCGGCAACATGACTCAGATCATCCTATCTTCTCGAAGTTGTACACATTTGAGGATACTTCAGCCCTGAAGACATCTACCAACTTATTTTATATCGTAGTAGTAGCGCCACCAACTGGTAAAAGCTAATACAAGTTATTTTCTTGGATGTTTTTCTCCGTGCAACTCAACAAGGTCGCCCTCATATATGCTCGGATGACTGTTTCGGCCATGAGGATGTCACAATACGAAATTCGTGATTTTTCGTGAAAAGTTGTGGGAGTGGCATTGCACTGTTCGGCAATAAAACAAAGCTGATTATGAGGTTCTAAATATGAACGACAACTCGTAAAACTTTACACACACATCAGGCCGAGCAAATTTATCAATATTTTATACGTTAGTTGTGCAGCTTTTTTGAAATGGCTCGCCATGGCCCTCGAGAAATGTTAAAAAAAAGCAGCTCTGGTTGAGTGTTTCACCTCGCTTTTTGTAAATTTTATGGAGTACAGTGAACCCTCGGTTATCGCGGTTAATGGGGACCGAGACCACCCGCGAAAACTGAAAATCCGCGAAGTAGCGGCGCACCTTCAAAAATGCTTAAAAAAAATATACAATATATATAATAAATATATATATATATATATATATATATATATATATATATATATACGGGGAGAGAGAGAGTGAAATTCATGTTATAACAAAAAAACCAAATTATTATTAAAACGTATTATTTTTTTATTCCCCAGCCATTCTTTTTGTATTTATTTAATTACTCCGACTTTTACCTGCTGGTACGCCGTCCGGTGTGCCCTGTGAAATGAAAGGTGGCATTCTTTATTTATTTATTCATTTATTCATTCATAACTGACAGCCTCGCGCTCCGCTCGTGCCCGGGCAGAAGAGGTGCTCCAATTTGGCTTAACTGTGACACACGCCCGTCCTCCTCCGTCCGGAGCTTCCATTCGGTTAAACTTAGGGGCCGCTTGGCACCGCCCATGCCCGGGGAAGGTGCTCCTCTTCGGCTTACTGTGACGCGAGCATGCCCTCCTCCTCCGGAGCTTCCATTCGGTTAAACTTAGGGGCCGCTTGGAACCGCCCGTGCCCGGGGAAGGTGCTCCTCTTCGGCTTACTGTGACGCGAGCATGCCCTCCTCCTCCGGAGCTTCCATTCGGTTAAACTTAGGGGCCGCTTGGCACCGCCCGTGCCCGGGGAAGGTGCTCCTCTACGGCTTAACTGCCACGCACGCTGGCCGGAGCTCTGGTACGGTCCGAACCGCGCGAAACGTCGCCACAGATCGTGTCCGGGGGAACGTGCTCTTCTTCGTCCACTCTCCTCTTCGCCCGCGCTCTTCTTCGGCGCACGCCGGCCGTCTAACCGCTCCAGCGCCCCGTCGTGCCGCTCGGCGAAACTACAATGCCCCCGAATATTTTTTAGACCCGCGAAGCACTGAACCTGCGAAAGGTGAACCGCGAAGTAGCGAGGGTTCACTGTATGTATAAGACCAAGACCTACAAAAAAGTCTCTTGGAGCAATGAGCTAGGTTTTACAGGAAGTCGGCCATTTTGAATTTACTTAAAAGGGGGCGGGTCACCACAATGGACTTTGTGTAGAAATTATTATTGGGGCCCGAGCAGCGACCGCGGCGAGGTCCCTATTGTTTTTGTAGAAAATATTATTACTTTTATTATTATTATTATTATTATTATTAGGGCCTGAGCAGCGACCGCTGTGAAGTCCCTATTGTTTTTGTAGAAATTATTATTATTATTTTTCCGATTGTTCGATCGCATTTTTGACCCCCGAAACATGCACAAAAACTCACCAAACCTGGCAGTCTCATCGGGCATGGCGAAAAATTTGATATTTTAACGTCTAATATGAACAGGAAGTGAGTTATGAATTTTTGAAAGTCCGACTTTTGCCCTTTTTTGCATGTTTACAGGGGTCATTCTTTTGCACCCTGATCCTAAAGGCTTCATCTGATTGCCTTAAAATTCTGTCTGTAGCATCTGAAGACCTGGGACAAACACTGGGGCTAAAATTTTTTGTTTCCGAAATACTATATGACGGGGGCGGGGCATCAAAGTTTTCACTTAAGATTTCCTTCGCCGCAATGGACAAAATGCTTAATAACTCTCCTGCACATGCTGCTAAAAATCCAAAACTTCACATGTACATAAAGAGTCTGTACCTGAAGACATCTATATGTTTATATTCAGTTATACACCTTGCGCCAATCAATATCATTTTTTACATTTTGACGTACTGCACGGTGCCCTTGTAACGAATCTGATTGAAAATTGGCTAGAAAAGACTCAAGACATTGATCTTACTCTATCCCTATTTTTGTGACTTTCCTTCGAAGGGCGTGGCTGTTACGGTGCCGCAGAGTCTGATTATTCTCCGTGGCAACAAAAGTTCCTGCAAAATGATTCAGATGATCCATCTTCTCGAAATTTTTCACATTTGAGGATATTCAGGCCCTGAAGACGGCTGCCAACTTATTTTTGATCGCAGTAGTAGCGCCACCAACTGGTTAAAACAAATATAAATTATTTTCGTTGATGTTTTTCTCCGGGCATGTTAACAAAATCTACCTTATATTTGCTCGGATGAGTGTTTAGGCCTTGAGCATGTCACAATACGAAAGTCTTTCGCCTTCTTCAGAGTGTCACATGATGGTGTCTTGTGACCCGCCTTTATCAGCTGATGTTCCATGAGGGCGTGACTTACCTGTCACAAGAATGAAGGCAAGTCACGCCCCCCGCTGTCCGTTCACTCCGCCAAGATGCTGGTCCAGGTGGTAGAGAGGATGAAGGCTCCCTTGTCTCTGTTCATGGTTTTTATGCCTCGCTTGCAGATCTCAATGGCCTCTCTGATCCAGCGCTGTTGTTTGTTCTCTTCTGTGCGGATGACCCTGCCCTTCTCCCGGTCCATGATGTGGTTTTCCCTTTTGCAGTGGTCAGTGATTGCTGATTTGTAATGTTCATGTTGTGCTTGTTCTTTTACTGCTCTGATTTTTCATTTTTTTGACAGGTAAGTCACACCCTCATGGAACATCAGCTGATAAAGACGGGTCTCAAGACACCATCATGCGACACTCTGAAGAAGGCGAAAGACTCGCCGAAACATGTCAGGTAAAAAATTAACCTAAAACATAATTGTCTGCTTTTAATGAATCAGTCAAATATCAATAATAAGAAGACAAAATGAACCTAATACAAATAAATGAATGCTTAATAACTCCCCTGCACATGCTCCTAAAAATCCAAACCTTCACCTGTAAATAAAACGTCCCGACCTGAAGACATCTTAATGTTATTATTTTGTTATACACACAGTGCCGCCAAGTGGAATCAAAAATTTGTTTTTATTTTAATTTTCACGTACTGCACGGTGCCCTTTTGACGAATCCGACTGAAAATTAGTCAGAAAAGACTCAAGACAATGATCTTACTCTCTGCCGAATTTTGTGACGTTTTGGCAAAAGGCGTGGCTATTAAGGTGCTGAAAAGTCCGATTGTACTCTGTGGCAACAAAAGCTCCGGCAACATGACTCAGATCATCCTATCTTCTCGAAGTTGTACACATTTGAGGATACTTCAGCCCTGAAGACATCTACCAACTTATTTTATATCGTAGTAGTAGCGCCACCAACTGGTAAAAGCTAATACAAGTTATTTTCTTGGATGTTTTTCTCCGTGCAACTCAACAAGGTCGCCCTCATATATGCTCGGATGACTGTTTCGGCCATGAGGATGTCACAATACGAAATTCGTGATTTTTCGTGAAAAGTTGTGGGAGTGGCATTGCACTGTTCGGCAATAAAACAAAGCTGATTATGAGGTTCTAAATATGAACGACAACTCGTAAAACTTTACACACACATCAGGCCGAGCAAATTTATCAATATTTTATACGTTAGTTGTGCAGCTTTTTTGAAATGGCTCGCCATGGCCCTCGAGAAATGTTAAAAAAAAGCAGCTCTGGTTGAGTGTTTCACCTCGCTTTTTGTAAATTTTATGGAGTACAGTGAACCCTCGGTTATCGCGGTTAATGGGGACCGAGACCACCCGCGAAAACTGAAAATCCGCGAAGTAGCGGCGCACCTTCAAAAATGCTTAAAAAAAATATACAATATATATAATAAATATATATATATATATATATATATATATATATATATATATATATATATATATATACGGGGAGAGAGAGAGTGAAATTCATGTTATAACAAAAAAACCAAATTATTATTAAAACGTATTATTTTTTTATTCCCCAGCCATTCTTTTTGTATTTATTTAATTACTCCGACTTTTACCTGCTGGTACGCCGTCCGGTGTGCCCTGTGAAATGAAAGGTGGCATTCTTTATTTATTTATTCATTTATTCATTCATAACTGACAACCTCGCGCTCCGCTCGTGCCCGGGCAGAAGAGGTGCTCCAATTTGGCTTAACTGTGACACACGCCCGTCCTCCTCCGTCCGGAGCTTCCATTCGGTTAAACTTAGGGGCCGCTTGGCACCGCCCGTGCCCGGGGAAGGTGCTCCTCTTCGGCTTACTGTGACGCGAGCATGCCCTCCTCCTCCGGAGCTTCCATTCGGTTAAACTTAGGGGCCGCTTGGAACCGCCCGTGCCCGGGGAAGGTGCTCCTCTTCGGCTTACTGTGACGCGAGCATGCCCTCCTCCTCCGGAGCTTCCATTCGGTTAAACTTAGGGGCCGCTTGGCACCGCCCGTGCCCGGGGAAGGTGCTCCTCTACGGCTTAACTGCCACGCACGCTGGCCGGAGCTCTGGTACGGTCCGAACCGCGCGAAACGTCGCCACCGATCGTGTCCGGGGGAACGTGCTCTTCTTCGTCCACTCTCCTCTTCGCCCACGCTCTTCTTCGGCGCACGCCGGCCGTCTAACCGCTCCAGCGCCCCGTCGTGCCGCTCGGCGAAACTACAATGCCCCCGAATATTTTTTAGACCCGCGAAGCACTGAACCTGCGAAAGGTGAACCGCGAAGTAGCGAGGGTTCACTGTATGTATAAGACCAAGACCTACAAAAAAGTCTCTTGGAGCAATGAGCTAGGTTTTACAGGAAGTCGGCCATTTTGAATTTACTTAAAAGGGGGCGGGTCACCACAATGGACTTTGTGTAGAAATTATTATTGGGGCCCGAGCAGCGACCGCGGCGAGGTCCCTATTGTTTTTGTAGAAAATATTATTACTTTTATTATTATTATTATTATTATTATTAGGGCCTGAGCAGCGACCGCTGCGAAGTCCCTATTGTTTTTGTAGAAATTATTATTATTATTTTTCCGATTGTTCGATCGCATTTTTGACCCCCGAAACATGCACAAAAACTCACCAAACCTGGCAGTCTCATCGGGCATGGCGAAAAATTTGATATTTTAACGTCTAATATGAACAGGAAGTGAGTTATGAATTTTTGAAAGTCCGACTTTTGCCCTTTTTTGCATGTTTACAGGGGTCATTCTTTTGCACCCTGATCCTAAAGGCTTCATCTGATTGCCTTAAAATTCTGTCTGTAGCATCTGAAGACCTGGGACAAACACTGGGGCTAAAAATTTTTGTTTCCGAAATACTATATGACGGGGGCGGGGCATCAAAGTTTTCACTTAAGATTTCCTTCGCCGCAATGGACAAAATGCTTAATAACTCTCCTGCACATGCTGCTAAAAATCCAAAACTTCACATGTACATAAAGAGTCTGTACCTGAAGACATCTATATGTTTATATTCAGTTATACACCTTGCGCCAATCAATATCATTTTTTACATTTTGACGTACTGCACGGTGCCCTTTTAACGAATCTGATTGAAAATTGGCTAGAAAAGACTCAAGACATTGATCTTACTCTATCCCTATTTTTGTGACTTTCCTTCGAAGGGCGTGGCTATTACGGTGCCGCAGAGTCTGATTATTCTCCGTGGCAACAAAAGTTCCTGCAAAATGATTCAGATGATCCATCTTCTCGAAATTTTTCACATTTGAGGATATTCAGGCCCTGAAGACGGCTGCCAACTTATTTTTGATCGCAGTAGTAGCGCCACCAACTGGTTAAAACAAATATAAATTATTTTCGTTGATGTTTTTCTCCGGGCATGTTAACAAAATCTACCTTATATTTGCTCGGATGAGTGTTTAGGCCTTGAGCATGTCACAATACGAAAGTCTTTCGCCTTCTTCAGAGTGTCACATGATGGTGTCTTGTGACCCGCCTTTATCAGCTGATGTTCCATGAGGGCGTGACTTACCTGTCACAAGAATGAAGGCAAGTCACGCCCCCCGCTGTCCGTTCACTCCGCCAAGATGCTGGTCCAGGTGGTAGAGAGGATGAAGGCTCCCTTGTCTCTGTTCATGGTTTTTATGCCTCGCTTGCAGATCTCAATGGCCTCTCTGATCCAGCGCTGTTGTCTGTTCTCTTCTGTGCGGATGACCCTGCCCTTCTCCCGGTCCATGATGTGGTTTTCCCTTTTGCAGTGGTCAGTGATTGCTGATTTGTAATGTTCATGTTGTGCTTGTTCTTTTACTGCTCTGATTTTTTTCATTTTTTTGACAGGTAAGTCACACCCTCATGGAACATCAGCTCAAGACACCATCATGCGACACTCTGAAGTAGGCGAAAGACTCGCCGAAACATGTCAGGTAAAAAATTAACCTAAAACATAATTGTCTGCTTTTAATGAATCAGTCAAATATCAATAATAAGAAGACAAAATGAACCTAATACAAATAAATGAATGCTTAATAACTCCCCTGCACATGCTCCTAAAAATCCAAACCTTCACCTGTAAATAAAACGTCCCGACCTGAAGACATCTTAATGTTATTATTTTGTTATACACACAGTGCCGCCAAGTGGAATCAAAAATTTGTTTTTATTTTAATTGTCACGTACTGCACGGTGCCCTTTCGACGAATCCGACTGAAAATTAGTCAGAAAAGACTCAAGACAATGATCTTACTCTCTGCCGAATTTTGTGACGTTTTGGCAAAAGGCGTGGCTATTACGGTGCTGAAAAGTCCGATTGTACTCTGTGGCAACAAAAGCTCCAGCAACATGACTCAGATGATCCTATCTTCTCGAAGTTGCACACATTTGAGGATACTTCAGCCCTGAAGACATCTACCAACTTATTTTTCATCGTAGTAGTAGCGCCCCCAACTGGTAAAAGCTAATACAAGTTATTTTCTTGGATGTTTTTCTCCGTGCAACTCAACAAGGTCGCCCTCATATATGCTCGGATGACTGTTTCGGCCATGAGGATGTCACAATACGAAATTCGTCCTTTTTCATGAAAAGTTGTGGGAGTGGCATTGCACTGTTCGGCAATAAAACAAAGCTGATTATGAGGTTCTAAATATGAACGACAACTCGTGAAACTTTACACACACATCAGGCCGAGCAAATTTATCAATATTTTATACGTTAGTTGTGCAGCTTTTTTGAAATGGCTCGCCATGGCCCTCGAGAAATGTTCAAAAAAGCAGCCCTGGTTGAGTGTTTCACCTCGCTTTTTGTAAATTTTATGGAGTACAGTGAACCCTCGGTTATCGCGGTTAATGGGGACCGAGACCACCCGCGAAAACTGAAAATCCGCGAAGTAGCGGCGCACCTTCAAAAATGCTTAAAAAAAATATATAATAAATATATAAATATATATATATATATATATATATATATATATATATATATATATATATACGGGGGGAGAGAGAGAGAGAGAGAGTGAAATTCATGTTATAACAAAAAAAAAAAATTATTATTAAAACTTATTATTTTTTTATTCCCCAACCATTCTTTTTGTATTTATTTAATTACTCCGACTTTTACCTGCTGGTACGCCGTCCGGTGTGCCCTGTGAAATGAAAGGTGGCATTCTTTATTTATTTATTCATTTATTCATTCATAACTGACAGCCTCGCGCTCCGCTTGTGCCCGGCAGAAGAGGTGCTCCAATTCGGCTTAACTGTGACACACGCCCGCCCTCCTCCCCCGGAGCTTCCATTCGGTTAAACTTAGGGGCCGCTTGGCACCGCCCGTGCCCGGGGAAGGTGCTCCTCTTCGGCTTACTGTGACGCGAGCATGCCCTCCTCCTCCGGAGCTTCCATTCGGTTAAACTCAGGGGCCGCTTGGAACCGCCCGTGCCCGGGGAAGGTGCTCCTCTACGGCTTAACTGCCACGCACGCCGGCCGGAGCTCTGGTACGGTCCGAACCGCGCGAAACGTCGCCACCGATCGTGTCCGGGGGAACGTGCTCTTCTTCGTCCACTCTCCTCTTCGCCCACGCTCTTCTTCGGCGCACGCCGGCCGTCTAACCGCTCCAGCGCCCCGTCGTGCCGCTCGGCGAAACTACAATGCCCCCGAATATTTTTTAGACCCGCGAAGCACTGAACCCGCGAAAGGTGAACCTCGAAGTAGCGAGGGTTCACTGTATGTATAAGACCAAGACCTACAAAAAAGTCTCTTGGAGCAATGAGCTAGGTTTTACAGGAAGTCGGCCATTTTGAATTTACTTAAAAGGGGGCGGGTCTCCACAATGGACTTTGTGTAGAAATTATTATTGGGGCCCGAGCAGCGACCGCGGCGAGGTCCCTATTGTTTTTGTAGAAAATATTATTACTTTTATTATTATTATTATTATTATTATTATTATTATTAGGGCCTGAGCAGCGACCGCTGCGAAGTCCCTATTGTTTTTGTAGAAATTATTATTATTATTATTTTTCCGATTGTTCGATCGCATTTTTGACCCCCGAAACATGCACAAAAACTCACCAAACTTGGCAGTCTCATCGGGCATGGCGAAAAATTTGATATTTTTTAACGTCTAATATGAACAGGAAGTGAGTTATGAATTTTTGAAAGTCCGACTTTTGCCCTTTTTTGCATGTTTACAGGGGTCATTCTTTTGCACCCTGATCCTAAAGGCTTCATCTGATTGCCTTAAAGTTCTGTCTGGAGCATCTTAAGACCTGGGACAAACACTGGGGCTAAAATTTTTTGTTTCCGAAATACTATATGACGGGGGCGGGGCTTCAAAGTTTTCACTTAAGATTTCCTTCGCCGCAATGGACAAAATGCTTAATAACTCTCCTGCCCGTGCTGCTAAAAATCCAAAACTTCACATGTACATAAAGAGTCGGTACCTGAAGACATCTATATGTTAATATTCAGTTATACACCTTGCGCCAATCAATATAAATGTTTACATTTTGACGTACTGCACGGTGCCCTTTTAACGAATCCGACTGAAAATTGGCTAGAAAAGACTCAAGACATTGATCTTACTCTATCCCTATTTTTATGACTTTCCTTCAAAGGGCGTGGCTATTACGGTGCCGCAGAGTCTGATTATTCTCCGTGGCAACAAAAGTTCCTGCAAAATGATTCAGATGATCCATCTTCTGGAAATCTTTCACATTTGAGGATATTCAGGCCCTGAAGACGGCTGCCAACTTATTTTTGATCGCAGTGGTAGCGCCACCAACTGGTTAAAACAAATACAAATTATTTTCGTTGATGTTTTTCTCTGGGCAGGTTAACAAAATCTACCTGATATTTGCTCGGATGAGTGTTTAGGCCTTGAGCATGTCACAATACGAAAGTCTTTCGCCTTCTTCAGAGTGTCACATGATGGTGTCTTGTGACCCGCCTTTATCAGCTGATGTTCCATGAGGGCGTGACTTACCTGTCACAAGAATGAAGGCAAGTCACGCCCCCCGCTGTCCGTTCACTCCGCCAAGATGCTGGTCCAGGTGGTAGAGAGGATGAAGGCTCCCTTGTCTCTGTTCATGGTTTTTATGCCTCGCTTGCAGATCTCAATGGCCTCTCTGATCCAGCGCTGTTGTTTGTTCTCTTCGGTGCGGATGACCCTGCCCTTCTCCCGGTCCATGATGTGGTTTTCCCTTTTGCAGTGGTCAGTGATTGCTGATTTGTAATGTTCATGTTGTGCTTGTTCTTTTACTGCTCTGATTTTTCATTTTTTTGACAGGTAAGTCACACCCTCATGGAACATCAGCTGATAAAGACGGGTCTCAAGACACCATCATGCGACACTCTGAAGAAGGCGAAAGACTCGCCGAAACATGTCAGGTAAAAAATTAACCTAAAACATAATTGTCTGCTTTTAATGAATCAGTCAAATATCAATAATAAGAAGACAAAATGAACCTAATACAAATAAATGAATGCTTAATAACTCCCCTGCACATGCTCCTAAAAATCCAAACCTTCACCTGTAAATAAAACGTCCCGACCTGAAGACATCTTAATGTTATTATTTTGTTATACACACAGTGCCGCCAAGTGGAATCAAAAATTTGTTTTTATTTTAATTTTCACGTACTGCACGGTGCCCTTTTGACGAATCCGACTGAAAATTAGTCAGAAAAGACTCAAGACAATGATCTTACTCTCTGCCGAATTTTGTGACGTTTTGGCAAAAGGCGTGGCTATTAAGGTGCTGAAAAGTCCGATTGTACTCTGTGGCAACAAAAGCTCCGGCAACATGACTCAGATCATCCTATCTTCTCGAAGTTGTACACATTTGAGGATACTTCAGCCCTGAAGACATCTACCAACTTATTTTATATCGTAGTAGTAGCGCCACCAACTGGTAAAAGCTAATACAAGTTATTTTCTTGGATGTTTTTCTCCGTGCAACTCAACAAGGTCGCCCTCATATATGCTCGGATGACTGTTTCGGCCATGAGGATGTCACAATACGAAATTCGTGATTTTTCGTGAAAAGTTGTGGGAGTGGCATTGCACTGTTCGGCAATAAAACAAAGCTGATTATGAGGTTCTAAATATGAACGACAACTCGTAAAACTTTACACACACATCAGGCCGAGCAAATTTATCAATATTTTATACGTTAGTTGTGCAGCTTTTTTGAAATGGCTCGCCATGGCCCTCGAGAAATGTTAAAAAAAAGCAGCTCTGGTTGAGTGTTTCACCTCGCTTTTTGTAAATTTTATGGAGTACAGTGAACCCTCGGTTATCGCGGTTAATGGGGACCGAGACCACCCGCGAAAACTGAAAATCCGCGAAGTAGCGGCGCACCTTCAAAAATGCTTAAAAAAAATATACAATATATATCATAAATATATAAATATATAAATATATATATATATATATATATATATATATATATATATATATATATATATATATATATATATATATATATACGGGGAGAGAGAGAGTGAAATTCATGTTATAACAAAAAAACCAAATTATTATTAAAACGTATTATTTTTTTATTCCCCAGCCATTCTTTTTGTATTTATTTAATTACTCCGACTTTTACCTGCTGGTACGCCGTCCGGTGTGCCCTGTGAAATGAAAGGTGGCATTCTTTATTTATTTATTCATTTATTCATTCATAACTGACAGCCTCGCGCTCCGCTCGTGCCCGGGCAGAAGAGGTGCTCCATTTTGGCTTAACTGTGACACACGCCCGCCCTCCTCCCCCGGAGCTTCCATTCGGTTAAACTTAGGGGCCGCTTGGCACCGCCCGTGCCCGGGGAAGGTGCTCCTCTTCGGCTTACTGTGACGCGAGCATGCCCTCCTCCTGCGGAGCTTCCATTCGGTTAAACTTAGGGGCCGCTTGGAACCGCCCGTGCCCGGGGAAGGTGCTCCTCTTCGGCTTACTGTGACGCGAGCATGCCCTCCTCCTCCGGAGCTTCCATTCGGTTAAACTTAGGGGCCGCTTGGCACCGCCCGTGCCCGGGGAAGGTGCTCCTCTACGGCTTAACTGCCACGCACGCCGGCCGGAGCTCTGGTACGGTCCGAACCGCGCGAAACGTCGCCACCGATCGTGTCCGGGGGAACGTGCTCTTCTTCGTCCACTCTCCTCTTCGCCCACGCTCTTCTTCGGCGCACGCCGGCCGTCTAACCGCTCCAGCGCCCCGTCGTGCCGCTCGGCGAAACTACAATGCCCCCGAATATTTTTTATACCCGCGAAGCACTGAACCCGCGAAAGGTGAACCGCGAAGTAGCGAGGGTTCACTGTATGTATAAGACCAAGACCTACAAAAAAGTCTCTTGGAGCAATGAGCTAGGTTTTACAGGAAGTCGGCCATTTTGAATTTACTTAATAGGGGGCGGGTCACCACAATGGACTTTGTGTAGAAATTATTATTGGGGCCCGAGCAGCGACCGCGGCGAGGTCCCTATTGTTTTTGTAGAAAATATTATTACTTTTATTATTATTATTATTATTATTATTAGGGCCTGAGCAGCGACCGCTGCGAAGTCCCTATTGTTTTTGTAGAAATTATTATTATTATTATTTTTCCGATTGTTCGATCGCATTTTTGACCCCCGAAACATGCACAAAAACTCACCAAACTTGGCAGTCTCATCGGGCATGGCGAAAAATTTGATATTTTAACGTCTAATATGAACAGGAAGTGAGTTATGAATTTTTGAAAGTCCGACTTTTGCCCTTTTTTGCATGTTTACAGGGGTCATTCTTTTGCACCCTGATCCTAAAGGCTTCATCTGATTGCCTTAAAATTCTGTCTGTAGCATCTGAAGACCTGGCACAAACACTGGGGCTAAAATGTTTTGTTTCCGAAATACTATATGACGGGGGCGGGGCATCAAAGTTTTCACTTAAGATTTCCTTCGCCGCAATGGACAAAATGCTTAATAACTCTCCTGCACATGCTGCTAAAAATCCAAAACTTCACATGTACATAAAGAGTCTGTACCTGAAGACATCTATATGTTTATATTCAGTTATACACCTTGCGCCAATCAATATCATTTTTTACATTTTGACGTACTGCACGGTGCCCTTTTAACGAATCTGATTGAAAATTGGCTAGAAAAGACTCAAGACATTGATCTTACTCTATCCCTATTTTTGTGACTTTCCTTCGAAGGGCGTGGCTATTACGGTGCCGCAGAGTCTGATTATTCTCCGTGGCAACAAAAGTTCCTGCAAAATGATTCAGATGATCCATCTTCTCGAAATTTTTCACATTTGAGGATATTCAGGCCCTGAAGACGGCTGCCAACTTATTTTTGATCGCAGTGGTAGCGCCACCAACTGGTTAAAACAAATACAAATTATTTTCGTTGATGTTTTTCTCCGGGCAGGTTAACAAAATCTACCTTATATTTGCTCGGATGAGTGTTTAGGCCTTGAGCATGTCACAATACGAAAGTCTTTCGCCTTCTTCAGAGTGTCACATGATGGTGCCTTGTGACCCGTCTTTATCAGATGATGTTCCATGAGGGCGTGACTTACCTGTCACAAGAATGAAGGCAAGTCACGCCCCCCGCTGTCCGTTCACTCCGCCAAAATGCTGCTCCAGGTGGTAGAGAGGATGAAGGCTCCCTTGTCTCTGTTCATGGTTTTTATGCCTCGCTTGCAGATCTCAATGGCCTCTCTGATCCAGCGCTGTTGTTTGTTCTCTTCTGTGCGGATGACCCTGCCCTTCTCCCGGTCCATGATGTGGTTTTCCCTTTTGCAGTGGTCAGTGATTGCTGATTTGTAATGTTCATGTTGTGCTTGTTCTTTTACTGCTCTGATTTTTTTCATTTTTTTGACAGGTAAGTCACACCCTCATGGAACATCAGCTCAAGACACCATCATGCGACACTCTGAAGAAGGCGAAAGACTCGCCGAAACATGTCAGTGAAAAAATTAACCTAAAACATAATTGTCTGCTTTTAATGAATCAGTCAAATATCAATAATAAGAAGACAAAATGAACCTAATACAAATAAATGAATGCTTAATAACTCCCCTGCACATGCTCCTAAAAATCCAAACCTTCACCTGTAAATAAAACGTCCCGACCTGAAGACATCTTAATGTTATTATTTTGTTATACACACAGTGCCGCCAAGTGGAATCAAAAATTTGTTTTTATTTTAATTTTCACGTACTGCACGGTGCCCTTTTGACGAATCCGACTGAAAATTAGTCAGAAAAGACTCAAGACAATGATCTTACTCTCTGCCGAATTTTGTGACGTTTTGGCAAAAGGCGTGGCTATTACGGTGCTGAAAAGTCCGATTGTACTCTGTGGCAACAAAAGCTCCGGCAACATGACTCAGATGATCCTATCTTCTCGAAGTTGTACACATTTGAGGATACTTCAGCCCTGAAGACATCTACCGACTTATTTTTCATCGTAGTAGTAGCGCCACCAACTGGTAAAAGCTAATACAAGTTATTTTCTTGGATGTTTTTCTCCGTGCAACTCAACAAGGTTGCCCTCATATATGCTCGGATGACTGTTTCGGCCATGAGGATGTCACAATACGAAATTTGTCCTTTTTCGTGAAAAGTTTTGGGAGTGGCATTGCACTGTTCGGCAATAAAACAACGCTGATTATGAGGTTCTAAATATGAACGACAACTCGTGAAACTTAACACACACATCAGGCCGAGCAAATTTATCAATATTTTATACGTTAGTTGTGCAGCTTTTTTTAAATGGCTCGCCATGGCCCTCGAGAAATGTTAAAAAAAAAGCAGCCCTGATTGAGTGTTTCACCTCGCTTTTTGTAAATTTTATGGAGTACAGTGAACCCTCGGTTATCGCGGTTAATGGGGACCGAGACCACCCGCGAAAACTGAAAATCCGCGAAGTAGCGGCGCACCTTCAAAAATGCTTAAAAAAAATATACAATGTATATAATAAATATATATATATATATATATATATATGGGGAGAGAGAGAGTGAAATTCATTTTATAACAAAAAAACCAAATTATTATTAAAACGTATTATTTTTTTATTCCCCAGCCATTCTTTTTGTATTTATTTAATTACTCCGACTTTTACCTGCTGGTACGCCGTCCGGTGTGCCCTGTGAAATGAAAGGTGGCATTCTTTATTTATTTATTCATTTATTCATTCATAACTGACAGCCTCGCGCTCCGCTCGTGCCCGGGCAGAAGAGGTGCTCCAATTCGGCTTAACTGTGACACACGCCCGCCCTCCTCCCCCGGAGCTTCCATTCGGTTAAACTTAGGGGCCGCTTGGCACCGCCGTGCCCGGGGAAGGTGCTACTCTTCGGCTTACTGTGACGCGAGCATGCCCTCCTCCTCCGGAGCTTCCATTCGGTTAAACTTAGGGGCCGCTTGGAACCGCCCGTGCCCGGGGAAGGTGCTCCTCTTCGGCTTACTGTGACGCGAGCATGCCCGCCTCCTCCGGAGCTTCCATTCGGTTAAACTCAGGGGCCGCTTGGAACCGCCCGTGCCCGGGGAAGGTGCTCCTCTTCGGCTTACTGTGACGCGAACATGCCCTCCTCCTCCGGAGCTTCCATTCGGTTAAACTTAGGGGCCGCTTGGCACCGCCCGTGCCCGGGGAAGGTGCTCCTCTATGGCTTAACTGCCACGCACGCCGGCCGGAGCTCTGGTACGGTCCGAACCGCGCGAAACGTCGCCACCGATCGTGTCCGGGGGAACGTGCTCTTCTTCGTCCACTCTCCTCTTCGCCCACGCTCTTCTTCGGCGCACGCCGGCCGTCTAACCGCTCCAGCGCCCCGTCGTGCCGCTCGGCGAAACTACAATGCCCCCGAATATTTTTTAGACCCGCGAAGCACTGAACCCGCGAAAGGTGAACCGCGAAGTAGCGAGGGTTCACTGTATGTATAAGACCAAGACCTACAAAAAAGTCTCTTGGAGCAATGAGCTAGGTTTTACAGGAAGTCGGCCATTTTGAATTTACTTAAAAGGGGGCGGGTCACCACAATGGACTTTGTGTAGAAATTATTATTGGGGCCCGAGCAGCGACCGCGGCGAGGTCCCTATTGTTTTTGTAGAAAATATTATTACTTTTATTATTATTATTATTATTATTATTATTAGGGCCTGAGCAGCGACCGCTGCGAAGTCCCTATTGTTTTTGTAGGAATTATTATTATTATTATTTTTCCGATTGTTCGATCGCATTTTTGACCCCCGAAACATGCACAAAAACTCACCAAACTTGGCAGTCTCATCGGGCATGGCGAAAAATGTGATATTTTTTAACGTCTAATATGAACAGGAAGTGAGTTATGAATTTTTGAAAGTCCGACTTTTGCCCTTTTTTGCATGTTTACAGGGGTCATTCTTTTGCACCCTGATCCTAAAGGCTTCATCTGATTGCCTTAAAGTTCTGTCTGGAGCATCTTAAGACCTGGGACAAACACTGGGGCTAAAATTTTTTGTTTCCGAAATACTATATGACGGGGGCGGGGCTTCAAAGTTTTCACTTAAGATTTCCTTCGCCGCAATGGACAAAATGCTTAATAACTCTCCTGCACGTGCTGCTAAAAATCCAAAACTTCACATGTACATAAAGAGTCGGTACCTGAAGACATCTATATGTTTATATTCAGTTATACACCTTGCGCCAATCAATATAAATCTTTACATTTTGACGTACTGCACGGTGCCCTTTTAGCGAATCCGATTGAAAATTGGCTAGAAAAGACTCAAGACATTGATCTTACTCTATCCCTATTTTTATGACTTTCCTTCAAAGGGCGTGGCTATTACGGTGCCGCAGAGTCTGATTATTCTCCGTGGCAACAAAAGTTCCTGCAAAATGATTCAGATGATCCATCTTCTGGAAATCTTTCACATTTGAGGATATTCAGGCCCTGAAGACGGCTGCCAACTTAATTTTGATCGCAGTGGTAGCGCCACCAACTGGTTAAAACAAATACAAATTATTTTTGTTGATGTTTTTCTCCGGGCAGGTTAACAAAATCTACCTTATATTTGCTCGGATGAGTGTTTAGACCTTGAGGATGTCACAATACGAAAGTCTTTCGCCTTCTTCAGAGTGTCACATGATGGTGTCTTGTGACCCGTCTTTATCAGCTGATGTTCCATGAGGGCGTGACTTACCTGTCACGAGAATGAAGGCAAGTCACGCCCCCCGCTGTCCGTTCACTCCGCCAAGATGCTGGTCCAGGTGGTAGAGAGGATGAAGGCTCCCTTGTCTCTGTTCATGGTTTTTATGCCTCGCTTGCAGATCTCAATGGCCTCTCTGATCCAGCGCTGTTGTTTGTTCTCTTCTGTGCGGATGACCCTGCCCTTCTCCCGGTCCATGATGTGGTTTTCCCTTTTGCAGTGGTCAGTGATTGCTGATTTGTAATGTTCATGTTGTGCTTGTTCTTTTACTGCTCTGATTTTTTCATTTTTTTGACAGGTAAGTCACACCCTCATGGAACATCAGCTGATAAAGACGGGTCTCAAGACACCATCATGCGACACTCTGAAGAAGGCAAAAGACTCGCCGAAACATGTCAGGTAAAAAATTAACCTCAAACATAATTGTCTGCTTTTAATGAATCAGTCAAATATCAATAATAAGAAGACAAAATGAACCTAATACAAATAAATGAATGCTTAATAACTCCCCTGCACATGCTCCTAAAAATCCAAACCTTCACCTGTAAATAAAACGTCCCGACCTGAAGACATCTTAATGTTATTATTTTGTTATACACACAGCGCCGCCAAGTGGAATCAAAAATTTGTTTTTATTTTAATTTTCACGTACTGCACGGTGCCCTTTTGACGAATCCGACTGAAAATTTGTCAGAAAAGACTCAAGACAATGATCTTACTCTCTGCTGAATTTTGTGACGTTTTGGCAAAAGGCGTGGCTATTACGGTGCTGAAAAGTCCGATTGTACTCTGTGGCAACAAAAGCTCCGGCAACATGACTCAGATGATCCTATCTTCTCGAAGTTGTACACATTTGAGGATAATTCAGCCCTGAAGACATCTACCGACTTATTTTTCATCGTAGTAGTAGCGCCACCAACTGGTAAAAGCTAATACAAGTTATTTTCTTGGATGTTTTTCTCCGTGCAACTCAACAAGGTCGCCCTCATATATGCTCGGATGACTGTTTCGGCCATGAGGATGTCACAATACGAAATTTGTCCTTTTTCGTGAAAAGTTGTGGGAGTGGCATTGCACTGTTCGGCAATAAAACAACGCTGATTATGAGGTTCTAAATATGAACGACAACTCGTGAAACTTTACACACACATCAGGCCGAGCAAATTTATCAATATTTTATACGTTAGTTGTGCAGCTTTTTTTAAATGGCTCGCCATGGCCCTCGAGAAATGTTAAAAAAAGCAGCCCTGATTGAGTGTTTCACCTCGCTTTTTGTAAATTTTATGGAGTACAGTGAACCCTCGGTTATCGCGGTTAATGGGGACCGAGACCACCCGCGAAAACTGAAAATCCGCGAAGTAGCGGCGCACCTTCAAAAATGCTTAAAAAAAATATACAATATATATAATAAATATATATATATATATATATATATATATATATATATACGGGGAGAGAGAGAGTGAAATTCATTTTATAACAAAAAAACCAAATTATTATTAAAACGTATTATTTTTTTATTCCCCAGCCATTCTTTTTGTATTTATTTAATTACTCCGACTTTTACCTGCTGGTACGCCGTCCGGTGTGCCCTGTGAAATGAAAGGTGGCATTCTTTATTTATTTATTCATTTATTCATTCATAACTGACAGCCTCGCGCTCCGCTCGTGCCCGGGCAGAAGAGGTGCTCCAATTTGGCTTAACTGTGACACACGCCCGTCCTCCTCCCCCGGAGCTTCCATTCGGTTAAACTTAGGGGCCGCTTGGCACCGCCCGTGCCCGGGGAAGGTGCTCCTCTTTGGCTTACTGTGACGCGAGCATGCCCTCCTCCTCCGGAGCTTCCATTCGGTTAAACTTAGGGGCCGCTTGGAACCGCCCGTGCCCGGGGAAGGTGCTCCTCTTCGGCTTACTGTGACGCGAGCATGCCCTCCTCCTCCGGAGCTTCCATTCGGTTAAACTTAGGGGCCGCTTTGCACCGCCCGTGCCCGGGGAAGGTGCTCCTCTACGGCTTAACTGCCACGCACGCTGGCCGGAGCTCTGGTACGGTCCGAACCGCGCGAAACGTCGCCACCGATCGTGTCCGGGGGAACGTGCTCTTCTTCGTCCACTCTCCTCTTCGCCCACGCTCTTCTTCGGCGCACGCCGGCCGTCTAACCGCTCCAGCGCCCCGTCGTGCCGCTCGGCGAAACTACAATGCCCCCGAATATTTTTTAGACCCGCGAAGCACTGAACCCGCGAAAGGTGAACCGCGAAGTAGCGAGGGTTCACTGTATGTATAAGACCAAGACCTACAAAAAAGTCTCTTGGAGCAATGAGCTAGGTTTTACAGGAAGTCGGCCATTTTGAATTTACTTAAAAGGGGGCGGGTCACCACAATGGACTTTGTGTAGAAATTATTATTGGGGCCCGAGCAGCGACCGCGGCGAGGTCCCAATTGTTTTTGTAGAAAATATTATTACTTTTATTATTATTATTATTATTATTATTAGGGCCTGAGCAGCGACCGCTGCGAAGTCCCTATTGTTTTTGTAGAAATTATTATTATTATTATTTTTCCGATTGTTCGATCGCATTTTTGACCCCCGAAACATGCACAAAAACTCACCAAACTTGGCAGTCTCATCGGGCATGGCGAAAAATTTGACATTTTAACGTCTAATATGAACAGGAAGTGAGTTATGAATTTTTGAAAGTCCGACTTTTGCCCTTTTTTGCATGTTTACAGGGGTCATTCTTTTGCACCCTGATCCTAAAGGCTTCATCTGATTGCCTTAAAATTCTGTCTGTAGCATCTGAAGACCTGGCACAAACACTGGGGCTAAAATTTTTTGTTTCCGAAATACTATATGACGGGGGCGGGGCATCAAAGTTTTCACTTAAGATTTCCTTCGCCGCAATGGACAAAATGCTTAATAACTCTCCTGCACATGCTGCTAAAAATCCAAAACTTCACATGTACATAAAGAGTCTGTACCTGAAGACATCTATATGTTTATATTCAGTTATACACCTTGCGCCAATCAATATCATTTTTTACATTTTGACGTACTGCACGGTGCCCTTTTAACGGATCTGATTGAAAATTGGCTAGAAAAGACTCAAGACATTGATCTTACTCTATCCCTATTTTTGTGACTTTCCTTCGAAGGGCGTGGCTATTACGGTGCCGCAGAGTCTGATTATTCTCCGTGGCAACAAAAGTTCCTGCAAAATGATTCAAATGATCCATCTTCTCGAAGTTTTTCACATTTGAGGATATTCAGGCCCTGAAGACGGCTGCCAACTTATTTTTGATCGCAGTGGTAGCGCCACCAACTGGTTAAAACAAATACAAATTATTTTCGTTGATGTTTTTCTCCGGGCATGTGAACAAAATCTACCTTATATTTGCTCGGATGAGTGTTTAGGCCTTGAGCATGTCACAATATGAAAGTCTTTCGCCTTCTTCAGAGTGTCACATGATGGTGTCTTGTGACCCGTCTTTATCAGCTGATGTTCCATGAGGGCGTGACTTACCTGTCACAAGAATGAAGGCAAGTCACGCCCCCCGCTGTCCGTTCACTCCGCCAAGATGCTGGTCCAGGTGGTAGAGAGGATGAAGGCTCCCTTGTCTCTGTTCATGGTTTTTATGCCTCGCTTGCAGATCTCAATGGCCTCTCTGATCCAGCGCTGTTGTTTGTTCTCTTCTGTGCGGATGACCCTGCCCTTCTCCCGGTCCATGATGTGGTTTTCCCTTTTGCAGTGGTCAGTGATTGCTGATTTGTAATGTTCATGTTGTGCTTGTTCTTTTACTGCTCTGATTTTTTTCATTTTTTTGACAGGTAAGTCACACCCTCATGGAACATCAGCTCAAGACATCATCATGCAACACTCTGAAGAAGGCGAAAGACTCGCCGAAACATGTCAGGTAAAAAATTAACCTAAAACATAATTGTCTGCTTTTAATGAATCAGTCAAATATCAATAATAAGAAGACAAAATGAACCTAATACAAATAAATGAATGCTTAATAACTCCCCTGCACATGCTCCTAAAAATCCAAACCTTCACCTGTAAATAAAACGTCCCGACCTGAAGACATCGTAATGTTATTATTTTGTTATACACACAGTGCCGCCAAGTGGAATCAAAAATTTGTTTTTATTTTAATTTTCACGTACTGCACGGTGCCCTTTTGACGAATCCGACTGAAAATTAGTCAGAAAAGACTCAAGACAATGATCTTACTCTCTGCCGAATTTTGTGACGTTTTGGCAAAAGGCGTGGCTATTAAGGTGCTGAAAAGTCCGATTGTACTCTGTGGCAACAAAAGCTCCGGCAACATGACTCAGATGATCCTATCTTCTCGAATTGTACACATTTGAGGATACTTCAGCCCTGAAGACATCTACCAACTCATTTTACATCGTAGTAGTAGCGCCACCAACTGGTAAAAGCTAATACAAGTTATTTTCTTGGATGTTTTTCTCCGTGCAACTCAACAAGGTCGCCCTCATATATGCTCGGATGACTGTTTCGGCCATGAGGATGTCACAATACGAAATTCGTCCTTTTTCGTGAAAAGTTGTGGGAGTGGCATTGCACTGTTCGGCAATAAAACAAAGCTGATTATTAGGTTCTAAATATGAACGACAACTCGTAAAACTTTACACACACATCAGGCCGAGCAAATTTATCAATATTTTATACGTTAGTTGTGCAGCTTTTTTGAAATGGCTCGCCATGGCCCTCGAGAAATGTTAAAAAAAGCAGCTCTGGTTGAGTGTTTCACCTCGCTTTTTGTAAATTTTATGGAGTACAGTGAACCCTCGGTTATCGCGGTTAATGGGGACCGAGACCACCCGCGAAAACTGAAAATCCGCGAAGTAGCGGCGCACCTTCAAAAATGCTTAAAAAAAATAAACAGGTCACTGCTCGGGCCCTAATAATAATAATAATAATAATTTCCACAAAAACAATGGGGACCTCGTAGCGGTCGCTGCTCGGGCCCTAATAATAATTTCTACAAAAACAATAGGGACCTCGCCGCGGTCGCTGCTCGGGCCCCAATAATAATTTCTACACAAAGTCCATTGTGGTGACCCGCCCCCTTTTAAGTAAATTCAAAATGGCCGACTTCCTGTAAAACCTAGCTCATTGCTCCAAGAGTCTTTTTTGTAGGTCTTGGTCTTATACATACAGTGAACCCTCGCTACTTGGCGGTTCACCTTTCGCGGGTTCAGTGCTTCGCGGGTCTAAAAAATATTCGGGGGCATTGTAGTTTCGCCGAGCGGCACGACGGGGCGCTGGAGCGGTTAGACGGCCGGCGTGCACCAAAGAAGAGCGTGGGCGAAGAGGAGAGTGGACGAAGAAGAGCACGTTCCCCCGGACACGATCGGTGGCGACGTTTCGCGCGGTTCGGACAGTACCAGAGCTCCGGCCGGCGTGCGTGGCAGTTAAGCCGTAGAGGAGCACCTTCCCCGGGCACGGGCGGTGCCAAGCGGCCCCTAAGTTTAACCGATTGGAAGCTCCGGAGGAGGAGGGCATGCTCGCGTGGCAGTTAAGCCGTAGAGGAGCACCTTCCCCGGGCACGGGCGGTGCCAAGCGGCCCCTAAGTTTAACCGAATGGAAGCTCCGGAGGAGGAGGGCATGCTCGCGTCACAGTAAGCCGAAGAGGAGCACCTTCCCCGGGCACGGGCGGTTCCAAGCGGCCCCTAAGTTTAACCGAATGGAAGCTCCGGAGGAGGAGGGCATGCTCGCGTCACAGTAAGCCGAAGAGGAGCACCTTCCCCGGCCACGGGCGGTTCCAAGCGGCCCCTAAGTTTAACCGAATGGAAGCTCCGGAGGAGGAGGGCATGCTCGCGTCACAGTAAGCCGAAGAGGAGCACCTTCCCCGGGCACGGGCGGTGCCAAGCGGCCCCTAAGTTTAACCGAATGGAAGCTCCGGGGGAGGAGGGTGGGCGTGTGTCACAGTTAAGCCGAATTGGAGCACCTCTTCCGCCCGGGCACGAGCGGAGCGCGAAGCTGTCAGTTATGAATGAATAAATGAATAAATAAATAAATAAATAAAGAATGGCACCTTTCATTTCACAGGGCACACCAGACGGCGTACCAGCAGGTAAAAGTCTGAGTAATTAAATAAATACAAAAAGAATGGCTGGGGAATAAAAAAATAATACGTTTTAATAATAATTTGTTTTTTTTGTTCTAACATGAATTTCACTCTCTCTCTCTCTCCCCGTATATATATATATATATATTTATTATATATATTGTATTTTTTTTTAAGCATTTTTGAAGGTGCGCCGCTACTTCGCGGATTTTCAGTTTTCGCGGGTGGTCTCGGTCCCCATTAACCGCGATAACCGAGGGTTCACTGTACTCCATAAAATTTACAAAAAGCGAGGTGAAACACTCAACCAGGGCTGCTTTTTTTAACATTTCTCGAGGGCCATGGCGAGCCATTTCAAAATAGCTGCACAACTAACGTATAAAATATTGATAAATTTGCTCTGCCTGATGTGTGTGTAAAGTTTCACGAGTTGTCGTTCATATTTAGAACCTCATAATCAGCGTTGTTTTATTGCCCACAACTTTTCACGAAAAAGGATGAATTTCGTATTGTGACATCCTCATGGCCGAAACAGTCATCCGAGCATATATGAGGGCGACCTTGTTGAGTTGCACGGAGAAAAACATCCAAAAAAATAACTTGTATTAGCTTTTACCAGTTGGTGGCGCTACTACTACGATGAAAAATAAGTTGGTGGATGTCTTCAGGGCTGAAGTATCCTCAAATGTGTACAACTTCGAGAAGATAGTATCATCTGAGTAATGTTGCCGGAGCTTTTGTTGCCACAGAGTACAATCGGACTTTTCAGCACCGTAATAGCCACGCCTTTTGCCAAAACGTCACAAAATTCGGCAGAGAGTAAGTGAGTCTTTTCTGACTAATTTTCAGTCGGATTCGTCAAAAGGGCACCGTGCAGTACGTGAAAATTAAAATTAAAAAAAATTTTTGATTCCACTTGGCGGCGCTGTGTGTATAATTTTTTTCAGCATGGGCACAAGAACTCCACCGAACATCGCCAGTTCAATGGGATTTTGGTTAAGTCCGCAAATAATAGTGAACAATATACTTTGGCTGCGCGCTCGAATAATTTTATTCGTATATACTTCAATGAGGGTGTAGTGTGGGTATCGGGATCTTTAACACGCCCTAACACGAAGCTGACTCTCCAACCGCCACAGCCTTTTAATGACGAAATTATAAAATAAACAAAAACACTGTTCAACAACATAAAATAAAATAAAAAATCACATCATACTTACATTTATAAACTTTAATCCTCAAGAACATTATTCTCAGGTTGACCGAAAGACGAGGACACGGGAGCGCCTCGGGCATGTTCTTCTTCCTTGTGTAGGCGAATGACGTTTTAAGGTGCTTGTCCGCCACCTGCTGTGCTGAACTATGTATTAAATAAGAAAAGCAAATTGTTGAATGTTTTTTCCCCAATGAAGACTGAATTGTAAAATACCCGGAAATGGCTTTTCTGTTTTATTGTGCATTTAAAAAAAATTCAGATTGTCCTTTTTTGTTGAGATAATTGTTGAATATTGAAATTGCACATGTAACTGGTAATTTAGTTTTAGATATTATTTGAACCAGTGGAGGGCCATGCATTTCACACCTGGGCCTTCAATGAAGTCCTACTTCGTCCTACTTGAATAAATCCCCCTCATAATACCATAATTTATGACACCACGGGTGGACAAACAATATACAGAAAAGCACTTAGACAGCACTGACCGAGTGTTGGACGATATAGCTTCTCTTGAAAGGTCCGTGTTGAAAATGGCCTCGCAAGTGAATCTTCAATTTCTAAAGATAAAGATGTCTTTTAATTGTCCCATAACGGGGACATTTGCAGTGTTACAGCAGCAAAGATATACATCACACAGTGGCACCGACGTAATGTAGCCGTTAATGTATAACATTGGCAGCAGGCATTCATAAAAAGCATGCAAATATACACAGTATATACGTATATACACAGATCCCCATGTATATACACACTTACAGCCCACAACATATACAAGTGTAAGGAAACACTCCTAATGCCTGTCTATGGTTCAGAGGGGAAATAAATAAAAACGCTGCAATGATAAAAAAAAATACTGAATGATTGAAAATACTGCAATGATAAAAATACTGCAAGAATAAAAGTACTGTACCCAGCCAACATGTCCAACTGGGCCCCAAATGGGGTAAATGCGGGATTCCTGGGTACCAAGTGGGAATGGGCTAGAAGTGGGCAATGGTACAGGGTTCCATGTGGGCGCCATCTGGGATTGGTGGGCATGGGCTTAAACTGGGCAAATGTTGTGGGTGCAATACGGGTTGTGTATGGGCTAAGTGGGCATGGGTTAGAACTGGTAAAGATAAAGATAAAGATGTCCTTTATTAGTCCCACAATGGGGAAATTTGAGGTGTTACAGCAGCAAAGATATAGCTCACACAGAGTCGGCGGCGTAATGTAGCCGTTAATGTATAACATTAGCAGCAGACATTCATAAAAAGCATGCAAATATACACAGTATAAACGTATCTAAGTGTAAGGAAAGACTCCTAATGTCTGTCCATTATACAGAGGGGAAAATGCTGTAATGATAAAAACTACTGAATCTACTACTGAAACCATTTATAGGTCCTATTTGGGTTATGTGTGGGCTAAGTGGGCATGGGTTAGAACTGGTCAACCATGTGAGGGTCTCATATGGGCTGTATATGGGCCAAGTGGGCATGGGTTAGAGCTGGTCAACCATGTCTGGGTCCTATTTGGGTTATGTGTGGGCTAAGTGGGCATGGGTTAGAAGTGGTCACCATTTATCGGTCCTGTTTGGGTTATGTGTGGGATAAGTGGGCATAGGTTAGAGCTGGTCAACCATGTCTGGGTCCTGTTATGGGTTATAGATGAGCTAAGCGGGCATGGGTTTGAAAATTTGTTCTGGAGCCTTTTTGATATTTAATGCATGCTATGCTAATAGTAACCACCCGAAGACTATTCTCAGTAGAACTATTCAATGGATGCCAAAACGATAGAGACATGGCCATGGAGCCTATGCTGCGAGATTGTGAAAGGACTAAAATAAGTGTAGGATTTTTGAGGACCAGAAGTCAGCTTTTATTAGGTTTGACATTGATTTAACTTATGGAACAATGCAAATTATGGTCGGGTTGTTGTTGGACTTTTTCCGCTTTTGACTAATGGACGGGTGTTTTTATTTTCTGGGACTCTTTAGAACAAGCGGCACGGTGGCGGACTGGTTAGCAAGTCCGCATCACAGTACAGAAGTGCAAGGTTCTCCCTGTGCCTGCTAGGGTTTTCGCCGGTTTCCTCCCACTTTCCAAAAACATCCATGATAGGTTGATTGGTCACTGGTCCAAGGTCTGAGTGTGAGAGCGGATGGTTGCTTGTCTCTGTGTGCCCTGCGATTGACTGGCAACCAGTTCAGGGTGTACCCTGTCGACTGCCCGAAGACAGCTGGGATAGGCTCCAGCACTCCCGGGGACCCTTGTGAGGACAAGAAGCAGTACAGAGGATTGATTGATTTATTAAAATTAAATTCATGTATTTATCTATGCTAAATTTAACAAGGCTGGACGTTATATTTTGTGAATTTACATGTACCCCCAACTGTGACTTAATAACCCTTAAGGGACAAGATAACATTTTATAATATACCAGACAGCTAAGATTGTCATCTATGAACTATTTGACAAGGCAGGTCCAGCATTGTCAGCCACATCCAACAGTCAACACAGTTACTTTTTTTTAAATAAACAAAATCAACATTATTAATTAATGTTATTTTATTAATTCTGTATGCTGTGAAAGATCTTTATTCAAAGTATATTTGAAGTTATTTCTACCTTATTGCTTGATTTTTGTAGATTCAATTCGGAGTTGTCAAAATTACAGATTCTTTTGAAGGCAGCATATTCAAACTGTGAGAAAAGGAGCGAATGCAAGCTACGCGGTCTTTGAGGTGCGGCAGAAGAGCTGAAAGCACGGTGAGTCCCGAACGATAATTGAATTAATTAATTAATCTTGGGTAAATGTCTGGCTCTCATTTTTTAGACTTACTTTACAATGTGTTTTGTAATTTTTCAAGGTTGCCTGTGTTGGAAAACTGCTTGGTGCGTTAGCTAAAACACAGTATGCTAAAATGATAAGTGACGAGAACACAGAGGGTATATCAACAACGTACGTACTCGAATTATTTTGGGGAAAACTTAAGTACATTATAATCACCCTTTTAATAATACTGATAAGCGTTGTGTGTTTTATTTATTTTTATGAGGACCTTTACAACGAGCTACATATTGTTAGCATTGGGCCTACGACGCTAAACACAGTGTCCCTCGATCTCTCTCCAAAATTCTCCAAAAGACTTAAGCTTTCACTCAAATTAATACAATCTACTCCACTAGCTCATTTAAGGCTTTTTTGTGATGTGTTTGATTTGGGTAAGTAAAGCAAAACATATTAACTGTTGAATGTTGCCTGTTATTTAAATAATAGAAATTCAAGATGAAAGTTGAACAGATATTGAAATGCTAGATTGGCTCATTCAGAATCATGCCACAATGTGCTTTGTATGTTTTGTGTGTGGGTTTATCAAGCTCTAATTCAATGCAGTGTCCAAAACGAGCGCGCATAATTGTTGGATGAATGTTGGTTAATAGAGTCAGATAATAGTTCCAACAGTTGAACAGATGTTGAAATGCTAGATTGGCTCATTCAGAATCATGCCACAATGTGCTTTGTATGTTTTGTGTTTAGGCTTATCAAGCTCTAATTCAATGCAGTGTTGAGCTGCATTTGAGAGGAACTACGTAAGTAACTAATGTGGAAAAATTGTGACTTCTTTGTGTACTTTTATTTTGAATATTCAAATTTTGTGGGTAAAGGTTAGAGAAAATAAGTTAAAAATGAGAGCTGTACAGGTATTTAAGTTTTTGGTTTGTAAAATACCCGAATGTGGGTTTCAGCCGGTGAGGCAATGATTGGACAGAGCAAAAGCTATGCTCCAAAATAGAAGTGATTACACCTTCACTAGACTAACCTGCAGCTAATTACATAATTATAAAATTAACACTTTAACCTGGCTTCCCCATCACAGATGTATTCTTTTAAATGCAAAGCTTTTTGTTCTAGCTTTTGTTGTTAAATGACATTCATGCCCAAGTGTCTATGCATCCATTGCAGGGATGTTTTCTCAAGTGACGAGTCTGAAGCCTGTGATGACGAAGTACCATCTACACCTCCCCATGGATTGTCACAGAGAAAAAGCTTCCTAACCAAGAGAGGCGCTGCAGAAGGTCCTTGAGTACGTCCAACGTGTTGAGTCTGTGAGTCTACTGCAGGATCTAATGCAGGTATGAAAATGATGAAATTTTAATGTATTATCTTCAAAATTATAAATAATTATTTAATTTCTTGAAATATAAAATTAGGTACCCTAAACCCAAGTAGGAACCCCAGTCCCAGTACATTCCTGATTCTGGAGCTACAGAGATCAAACCATCCTACTGTATCACTAAATAGCCCCACCTCTAAAACCCTGATTCGGAAGGCCGAGTTGAAAGACTTCAGAGTTCAAGATGGTCAACTGCAACTATGATAAGCCGAATGTGTTCACCCCAAGTCGGAAACTGAGAAAAAGACTCAATTTTCACATGATTTCAGTCCCTTCTATATTTAAAAGAATGTATTGGGGCTCTAAAAATGTGAAATATTTTTACAAGTATTTCTTTTACTACTCATAGGCAGTTTCATAATAATAGTACAATTTGGCATCGTGTATTGTTTTTTGGTTCCATTCAAAATGCACAAGACGTATAGACATATTTTGTTTGTGGATCGCTGCAGCATCACACGAGCGCACAGAGACAAACGTGGCAGCAACTTAAAACAATTAAAATATCGAATCGAAATCGGGAACTGAAAATCAAAAATCGAATCGGGGCTAGAGTGAATCGTTACCTCCCTAATCATAATCATTTTGGTAGAATGTTGGGCTCTTGCCCTTTGAGTGTATATGGCGTTACCGAAGCTGTTCACTTAATCGACAATTCCTTTCCTGTGACGTTTATCATACCCAGTTTAACTGCCAAAATATTTTTAAGTGTGTGATGATTATCTGGATCGAGTGACACCCATGTTATAATGGTTGCAGGTATTGGTGGATTGGACGATAGTGTCAGAACAATGATGGCGTTCATCATGACAAATCCTCTGTCTCTGAAGTACAATCTCTTTGGACATCGTAGCAAGAACAAGCGCCGAGACCTGCCTTTTTCTGATGTTCTATACGGTAATATATATATATATATATTTTTTTTTTTTTAAGGGATTGTGGTGTGAAGACATTTCAGCATGTCCCATAAGGTTTCACAATCATTAAATAGCTTTACTAAGTTGACTTCTTGTCTTTTTTGTTTTAGGAGCACTGAAAAGGAATGGAGCCACAAAGGACATCAACGAGAAGGACACAGGCAACCCTGTCCAAGTGGTTCATGGGAGCTTGTGATCAAGGTGGGAATAGGGCAGTTCGAGCTCGGAGATCTCAAGGCAACTGTCAGGTTTAAAACGTCCTGACGCCATTTTTAGACTGAAGGTGGCATAAATCCAGACCAAACCAGTTAGAGTTTTGTTTTTGACCATTCGCGAATGGGAGAGGAAGTCAGGAGGTGAAGCAGGCGTCTTGCCAGTTCAATCTCGCGCACTCTCTCTCACTCTCTACCACCCGTTCGGTCTTTTATCAGCAACCTAAGCAGACAATGGAGGTCTGTCTGAAATTCTAGCAGGCAGGCAGGAAGCAATCAACCACAGTAGTCAGTCAGGAATTCGAAACTAAAGTGTGTGCGTGTGTTCCAGTTGTGCGCGTGTGTGCTAAAGCAATAATGTGAGTGTCTGTGTGTGTGTGCGCAATTATAACTGATACAAATAGTGTATAAAAACATGATTAGAAATACACAAACTATTTACATATCCTCATCCCATCTCACATTCCCCCGTTTGTGGGTTTAAATCATGTCCTTACGGCTTTAAGACAGATCATCATAATGAAATCATACAACAGTGTGGTCATCCGTGGAGGGGCGAAAACCCTCAGTAGGGACAAAATTCCCCTCCTCCCTTCCGGCGTGGAACGAGATTCTCATGGTATGTTGGTCACTTGGGAATAAAACATAAAAAAACTTCAATATACCTAGTGAAAAATAACAAAACTGTCTCCACGCAGAGCTTGTCTCCACGCAGAGCTTGTCTCTGCGGCGACTTGATGGAGGCCCTTGCCTCGTTGTAGGAGGGGACAGCCGTCTTTACCTCCCGGATCTTCGTGTGTGGTGTATGTGTGTGCATGTGTGGGGGCAGGGGCAAAAGGGTCCATGTGTTATTTAGGTTTCAGTGTCCAGTTCGAGTTTGTCATTGTCCAGTTCGAATTCGTCATTCTCAACATCAATCAGGTTGTAATGGTACATTTGGGCAACAAACATGCAGTTAATAATCATCTTTGTCAAAAGAATAATGCAACATGAACAGACTACACATAACAAAAATGAAAACCATAATTATCCCGATATATTGTCTTTCAAATTCTTCGTAGTGGTCATAACATCAATAATTGTTTCATTTTATTAAAAATGTAAATGCAGTAATGTTCTCCAATCAAGGCTAAAATTCTTTATGTACGTCATTAATTTCCAAACAATATCTAATCTTTTTGTTCTGTGGCTTCAACATTCGTATCTGTGGCTGGTTGTGCGGTTCCGATGTGCGTGTGGTCCGATATTGTGACTCAGGTGGGCTCCTGTTCGAGGGATTCGCGTTGCTCGGCCTTTAGCTGGAAACCGGAGAAGCTTGTACTGCAACTGGTGGATCCAGCTGCCACGCCCCGCGACCTTTGCTGCCGTCGGGGTCACTGCAATCATCTGGCGAGGGCCATCTCAGCATTCACTTGTCCCAACGAAGTCGTTTCAGCACCTTGAAGAAGAGTTGGTCTCCCACACGGACGTGATTTCTCTGTGGATCAGAACACACTGACCAGTAATTGCGTCTTTTTTTTTTTTTTTTTTTTTTTTGGTCAAAACATGTTTCCCATGTGGACTGGGACTGATGTGCCAGTCGCTGGTGGTTCTGATGAACCTGAGAGTCGATAGGGGATAGTGTCCTAACTTCGGCTGGCACTATCCTCATTGCTGTGATTGAAACACAGTCTGGTCATTGTCTCCTTTTTTTCCCTCATTGTCTTGATAAGTCTGCCCTTAACAGTCCCATTAGTGCGTTCCACAAGTCCTGCAGACTGTATGCACAATGACGCTTTGAGTCAATTTTGCAACAACTGTCCCACTTGTTACAACATCATTCACAAATGCATAATTTTCACTTCAAATCACTTCTTGAAATTCCAAATGTCAGGATAATTTGTGTTAGGTTGAAGATGTATTTTATCCCATATTTTACTCTATTAGTATTGCAAAAGAATTGTTCCACAGCGTGACCCATGTTTGACCATATGGATGAGAAGACTTCACAGAGAAGCGGATGCCTGAAGACTGGATCAACGTCTGCAACATCAAAGGAGGTGTGCTGAGACACACCTCTGAAACAAAAGGACTGAGACTTTAGTACCAGAGCACTAAAAGGGCATATCTGCCTTTTCAATCAGTGGATGACTGCCATTGATGTCTGTCTTTTCCTCTTGTGTCTCTTACATGTTCCTGCTGGTGCTCCCCCCTTCATCCCTTAGTGCAAATACATTGTATTGTTAGGGACTTCCCTAATAAAATAGAGGGCTCGGCGGAGTGTGCTCCAGAACGAATTTGGAGATGTAACTGAGCACACCTCCGTTCGTTCTCCTCGCGAGTAAAAGATCAACTCTTGTCTTCCTTCCATTCATTTAGCCTATGTTCAGTGAATGCTTAGGTGATTGAACCTGACAATTTGATTACACAACACTTTTTCCAACTGTTTTAGCATCAACATATGTTGTCGGAAACAACTTAATCCATTTTGAAAACATATGAATTACAACCAAACAATATTGCATCTCAAACAAATAACACTGTCTAAAAAAAAGTTTTTTGTTGAAAAGTCTGTATGTGGGAACAATTTCATATCATACTACCCCTCTCTTGACACATGGTTATGCTCGTGTGTCACTCTTATTACTTTTCCAATCAATGAATTAGGCAGCCAGGATTTGCCATCTGCCAATTTGCTGATCCTGTCCTCAGCAATGTTTGCACCTTTGTTCTCCCAATGTGTGCGTTCAATTACTGGTACCTTTTTCCCTGGCGTGGGATCAAATTGTCAAGTTGATTTTCTGCGTGTGGGGGTGTGTTCATTTTCCCTTTTAGCTGCGCTGTGTCGATATAAAGGCGAGGCAGTTTCCAATTGTAATTGTGTCATTTTCTGTTAAGTGAATTTTGCGTTCACAAATAACTATTTTAGACGTGCTTTATGCACAACTTTTCTTTTCCTGTTGTGGTTTTTAAAGCCCAATGTCGACAGAACGCATGAACATTTATCTTGATTGTCAGTCCACATTGTAACCATACAACTCATACAAGATGGGAAACCCCAAATTTTAATTAGCTCACACCCGCCTACGCTCTTCCTGCTTATCCTAACAATCTCTTATCCGTTGGTATCACAATGTTAGTACTCCCATCGCATAAAAGTCAGTTTGATTTCAGGCTGCGACCTTGGTTCTCAAACACTTTTACTTCTTATCAGTCTGGAATGCCCACCTGGTCTGTGTTACAAGTCTGAGTTCCTCCAGTCGGGAGGAAGGTCAAGTCGCGGTTTGGTGATAATTTGGACGGCTCCACAGTCGTGTGGCGCCTCCTAGATGATGCGGGGAAAAAATGACGCTGGGCTGAAATGCACCGCAACTTATCAGTATAATGTGTCCCTGTGACAATTAGGCCGGCGTGCAATGTGAATGTGGTGGGAAAAGAATGTAATTTTTTGATTCCTTAAAGCAGCAGTGAAAGCTCTTAATCACACTCTAAGTGGTTCTCTGCCACGAAATCCAAATTGTTGTGACTAAATATGCAAATGAATTCATTTTGCCCTGGTTCCTGCAGTAACCCAGGCTAATGAAGTCATTTTTTGCAGTCACTGTTTTGCTCAAATGGCTTATAATAATTTGGTAGTGCGTTAAGATGCTTTGTCGATACAATCTTGTAGTGTATCTTCACAAGTTCCAACATACACAACCCATTCCATGGCCATGACGATACTGTTTTAAAGATTACCAAGGCTTGTTGGACCTTTCTCTGCCACATAAATTACAGCCCTGAGAGGCACTGGGCCTCAACTTTATCTATGAAGGGTCAGGGATTTAATGGGGGTCACCGAGGCGTCCCAAGGAAAGTTTTTACAGAAAAGTGGTCTGGCAATATCTTTTCTCTTTCTTATCACTGACAATGCGCCCCTTTAAAGTTTTGACGTTTGTTTGAATTCGCCCGTGCTTATTAATTCTATTGAAGTCCAATTTTGTCAGTGTATCACGGCCTAATGAGTAAAACGCATGTTGATGTAGAACTCCTTCTACACACACTTTTATGTTTGACTTTTTACGTCACGTGATCCTCCATTGCTACCACAACTCGTCCTGAAAAGTTAATGTTTTGTAACAAGACTTACTGCTTCCTCCTTTCTTTCTTTTCTTTTTCCTTCCTTCTGCCCAACACGTTCATGCTTTCTGTGCATAATTTAGAATTTTCTTTTCCATTTTACAAGTTGGCCAATTTAAATTAGGTTGTTTTATTTGAAAAGCCTGTAATTCTCTTTTTTTTCCCCTTTTCACCTAATCACAAATTTCTTATCACAAAAATGAACATGTTAATTCTATTTTATTTCCTATTTTTCCAATCTTGTGACTCATTTCACTTCAACCAGTTCTACCTTAAAGTGGACAAGTACACATCAATGTTTTTTGTAGTTTCTATTTTCTTCTCTGCTTTAATGAAAATTATAGCCCTTCTAGCCAAATTTTTCCTGTGTCATTTCTATCTCTGCATTTCATTCCATTTCTGGCCTACCTTAATACTAAAACAAAAATGCTCTTTCAAAAATTAAAACTATCTAAAACTAGTGATGGCAAAATGAAGCCCCATAAAGCAGCCAAGCCCTGCAGGGAAATACTTCACACACGAATGGGCTTCGAGATGCTTCATTTTTCTTGACTACGCCATCCCATGGACAGAAAAATGTATAACATGCTTGGTGCATGCAATAAAATGGTGAGCTGTAAATCATGCTCTGCCCACCAAACAATATGTATTTGAAGAGTGATTTTAATTGTTCTGTTTTACTTTGTCTTCTAACTTCTCCAATATTCAGACAGCTCCGCCGAGACCAACGTTTCACCCCCACACTGATATAAAATGGACCCAACCGTTTGGGTCTCTTTCCAAATTTGGTACCAAAGCCTCCCCCACAGTGCGGCAGCTATCTTGAATTGGCCCGTTCCCAGAAAGTTTTACTTCATTCAGTGTCATTCAGTATTATTCAAAATCTTTCAGTGTCATTCCAAATCATTCAATGTCATTCACAATCTTTCCACATCCTTCCACCTTCCATCGTTCAGTGTCATTCCACATTCTCTTTCATATATAACATAACATAACAATAACATAATCCTGGGTCAGCAGACACCTAATTAATGTGTTAATACATGATACATTTTTCTATAAGCAACCCTTATGATTGTAACGTATTTTTAATTCTTTCTAGGCGGGAACTGTCCGAACAAAAAATTCATGCAATTTGTAATTAGACACTTTGTCATACAAAAAGTCACTCAGGGCAAGAGAAAAAAAATTGTCACTTGCCCAAGTTGGGCAAGTAATTTGGCCACTCGGGCAAGGCAAATTTTAGTGGCACTTGCCCTATGGGCAAGCAGTTTTTAAAGTTAACTTCGAACCCTGTGATGGTGTCTTGTGGACCTGTCTTTATCAGCTGATGTTCCATGAAGGCGTGCCTTACCTGTCACAAGAATGAAGGCAAGTCACGCCCCCCGCTGTCCATTCACTCCGCCAAGACGCTGCTCCAGGTGGTAGAGAGGATGAAGGCTCCCTTGTCTCTGTTCATGGTTTTTATGCCTCGCTTGCAGATCTCAATGGCCTCTCTGATCCAGCGCTGTAGTTTGTTCTCTTCTGTGCGGATGACCCTGCCCTTCTCCCGGTCCATGATGTGGTTTTCCCTTTTGCAGTGGTCAGTGATTGCTGATTTGTAATGTTCATGTTGTGCTTGTTCTTTTACTGCTCTGATTTTTTAATTTTTTTGACAGGTAAGTCACACCCTCATGGAACATCAGCTGATAAAGACTGGTCTCAAGACACCATCATGCGACACTCTGAAGAAGGCGAAAGACTCGCCGAAACATGTCAGGTAAAAAATTAACCTAAAACATAAATGTCTGCTTTTAATGAATCAGTCAAATATCAATAATAAGAAGACAAAATGAACCTAATACAAATAAATGAATGCTTAATAACTCCCCTGCACATGCTCCTAAAAATCCAAACCTTCACCTGTAAATAAAACGTCCCGACCTGAAGACATCTTAATGTTATTATTTTGTTTTACACACAGCGCCGCCAAGTGGAATCAAAAATTTGTTTTTATTTTAATTTTCACGTACTGCACGGTGCCCTTCTGACGAATCCGACTGAAAATTAGTCAGAAAAGACTCAAGACAATGATCTTACTCTCTGCCGAATTTTGTGACGTTTTGGCAAAAGGCGTGGCTATTACGGTGCTGAAAAGTCCGATTGTACTTTGTGACAACAAAAGCTCCGGCAACATGACTCAGATGATCCTATCTTCTCGAAGTTGTACACATTTGAGGATACTTCAGCCCTGAAGACTTCTACCAACTTATTTTTCATCGTAGTAGTAGCGCCACCAACTGGTAAAAGCTAATACAAGTTATTTTCTTGGATGTTTTTCTCCGTGCAACTCAACAAGGTCGCCCTCATATATGCTCGGATTACTGTTTCGGCCATGAGGATGTCACAATACGAAATTCGTCCTTTTTCGTGAAAGGTTGTGGGAGTGGCATTGCACTGTTCGGCAATAAAACAACGCTGATTATGAGGTTGTAAATATGAACGACAACTCGTGAAACTTTACACACACATCAGGCCGAGCAAATTTATAAATATATATATATATATATATATATATATATATATATATATATATATATATATATATATATATACGGGGAGAGAGAGAGTGAAATTCATGTTACAACAAAAAAAAACAAATTATTATTAAAACATATTATTTTTTAATTCCCCAGCCATTCTTTTTGTATTTATTTAATTACTCCGACTTTTACCTGCTGGTACGCCGTCCGGTGTGCCCTGTGAAATGAAAGGTGGCATTCTTTATTTATTTATTCATTTATTCATTCATAACTGACAGCCTCGCGCTCCGCTCGTGCCCGGGCGGAAGAGGTGCTCCAATTCGGCTTAACTGTGACACACGCCCGCCCTCCTCCCCCGGAACTTCCATTCGGTTAAACTTAGGGGCCGCTTGGCACCGCCCGTGCCCGGGGAAGGTGCTCCTCTTCGGCTTACTGTGACGCGAGCATACCCTCCTCCTCCGGAGCTTCCATTCAGTTAAACTTAGGGGCCGCTTGAAACCGCCCGTGCCCGGGGAAGGTGCTCCTCTTCGGCTTACTGTGACGCGAGCATCCCCTCCTCCTCCGGAGCTTCCATTCGGTTAAACTTAGGGGCCGCTTGGAACCGCCCGTGCCCGTGGAAGGTGCTCCTCTTCGGCTTACTGTGACGCGAGCATGCCCTCCTCCTCCGGAGCTTCCATTCGGTTAACCTTAGGGGCCGCTTGGAACCGCCCGTGCCCGGGGAAGGTGCTCCTCTTCGGCTTACTGTGACGCGAGCATGCCCTCCTCCTCCGGAGCTTCCATTCGGTTAAACTTAGGGGCCGCTTGGCACCGCCCGTGCCCGGGGAAGGTGTTCCTCTACGGCTTAACTGCCACGCACGCCGGCCGGAGCTCTGGTACGGTTCAAACCGCGCGAAACGTCGCCACCGATCGTGTCCGGGGGAACGTGCTCTTCTTCGTCCACTCTCCTCTTCGCCCACGCTCTTCTTCGGCGCACGCCGGCCGTCTAACTGCTCCAGCGCCCCGTCGTGCCGCTCGGCGAAACTACAATGCCCCCGAATATTTTTTAGACCCGCGAAGCACTGAACCCGCGAAAGGTGAACCGCGAAGTAGCGAGGGTTCACTGTATGTATAAGACCAAGACCTACAAAAAAGTCTCTTGGAGCAATGAGCTTGGTTTTACAGGAAGTCGGCCATTTTTAATTTACTTAAAAGGGGGCGGGTCACCACAATGGACTTTGTGTAGAAATTATTATTGGGGCCCGAGCAGCGACGGCGGCGAGGTCCCTATTGTTTTTGAAGAAATTATTATTAGGGCCCGAGCAGCGACCGCTACGAGGTCCCCATTGTTTTTGTGGAAATTATTATTATTTTTATTATTATTATTAGGGCCCGAGCAGTGACCGCTGCGAGGTCCCTATTGTTTTTCTAGAAATTGTTATTAGGGCCCGAGCTGCGACGGCTGCGAGGTCCCTATTGTTTTTGTAGAAAATATTATTACTTTTATTATTAATAATATTATTATTATTATTATTATTAGGGCCTGAGCAGCGACCGCTGCGAAGTCCCTATTGTTTTTGTAGAAATTATTATTATTATTATTTTTCCGATTGTTCGATCGCATTTTTGACCCCCGAAACATGCACAAAAACTCACCAAACTTGGCAGTCTCATCGGGCATGGCGAAAAATTTGATATTTTAACGTCTAATATGAACAGGAAGTGAGTTATGAATTTTTGAAAGTCCGACTTTTGCCCTTTTTTGCATGTTTACAGGGGTCATTCTTTTGCACCCTGATCCTAAAGGCTTCATCTGATTGCCTTAAAATTCTGTCTGTAGCATCTGAAGACCTGGGACAAACACTGGGGCTAAAATATTTTGTTTCCGAAATACTATATGACAGGGGCGGGGCTTCAAAGTTTTCACTTAAGATTTCTTTCGCCGCAATGGACAAAATGCTTAATAACTCTCCTGCACATGCTGCTAAAAATCCAAAACTTCACATGTACATAAAGAGTCTGTACCTGAAGACATCTATATGTTTATATTCAGTTATACACCTTGCGCCAATCAATATCATTTTTTACATTTTGACGTACTGCACGGTGCCCTTTTAACGAATCTGATTGAAAATTGGCTAGAAAAGACTCAAGACATTGATCTTACTCTATCCCTATTTTTGTGACTTTCCTTCGAAGGGCGTGGCTATTACGGTGCCGCAGAGTCTGATTATTCTCCGTGGCAACAAAAGTTCCTGCAAAATGATTCAGATGATCCATCTTCTCGAAATTTTTCACATTTGAGGATATTCAGGCCCTGAAGACGGCTGCCAACTTATTTTTGATCGCAGTGGTAGCGCCACCAACTGGTTAAAACAAATACAAATTATTTTTGTTGATGTTTTTCTCCGGGCAGGTTAACAAAATCTACCTTATATTTGCTCGGATGAGTGTTTAGGCCTTGAGCATGTCACAATACGAAAGTCTTTCGCCTTCTTCAGAGTGTCACATGATGGTGTCTTGTGACCCGTCTTTATCAGCTGATGTTCCATGAGGGCGTGACTTACCTGTCACAAGAATGAAGGCAAGTCACGCCCCCCGCTGTCCGTTCACTCCGCCAAGATGCTGGTCCAGGTGGTAGAGAGGATGAAGGCTCCCTTGTCTCTGTTCATGGTTTTTATGCCTCGCTTGCAGATCTCAATGGCCTCTCTGATCCAGCGCTGTAGTTTGTTCTCTTCTGTGCGGATGACCCTGCCCTTCTCCCGGTCCATGATGTGGTTTTCCCTTTTGCAGTGGTCAGTGATTGCTGATTTGTAATGTTCATGTTGTGCTTGTTCTTTTACTGCTCTGATTTTTTTCATTTTTTTGACAGGTAAGCCACACCCTCATGGAACATCAGCTCAAGACACCATCATGCGACACTCTGAAGAAGGCGAAAGACTCGCCGAAACATGTCAGGTAAAAAATTATCCTAAAACATAATTGTCTGCTTTTAATGAATCAGTCAAATATCAATAATAAGAAGACAAAATGAACCTAATACAAATAAATGAATGCTTAATAACTCCCCTGCACATGCTCCTAAAAATCCAAACCTTCAACCTGTAAATAAAACGTCCCGACCTGAAGACATCTTAATGTTATTATTTTGTTATACACACAGTGCCGCCAAGTGGAATCAAAAAATTTTTTTTATTTTAATTTTCACGTACTGCACGGTGCCCTTTTGACGAATCCGACTGAAAATTAGTCAGAAAAGAGTCTAGACAATGATCTTACTCTCTGCCGAATTTTGTGACGTTTTGGCAAAAGGCGTGGCTATTACGGTGCTGAAAAGTCCGATTGTACTCTGTGGCAACAAAAGCTCCAGCAACATGACTCAGATGATCCTATCTTCTCGAAGTTGCACACATTTGAGGATACTTAAGCCCTGAAGACATCTACCAACTTATTTTTCATCGTAGTAGTAGCGCCACCAACTGCTAATAGCTAATACAAGTTATTTTCTTGGATGTTTTTCTCCGTGCAACTCAACAAGGTCGCCCTCATATATGCTCGGATGACTGTTTCGGGCCATGAGGATGTCATAATACGAAATTTGTCCTTTTTCATGAAAAGTTGTGGGAGTGGCATTGCACTGTTCGGCAATAAAACAACGCTGATTATGAGGTTCTAAATATGAACAACAACTCGTGAAACTTTACACACACATCAGGCCGAGCAAATTTATCAATATTTTATACGTGAGTTGTGCAGCTTTTTTGAAATGGCTCACCATGGCCCTCGAGAAATGTTCAAAAAAGCAGCCCTGGTTGAGTGTTTCACCTCGCTTTTTGTAAATTTTATGGAGTACAGTGAACCCTCGGTTATCGCGGTTAATGGGGACCGAGACCACCCGCGAAAACTGAAAATCCGCGAAAGTAGCGGCGCACCTTCAAAAATGCTTAAAAAAAATATACAATATATATAATAAATATATATATATATATATATATATATATATATATATATATATATATATATATATATATATACGGGGGGAGAGAGAGAGAGAGAGAGTGAAATTCATGTTATAACAAAAAAAACAAATTATTATTAAAACGTATTATTTTTTTATTCCCCAACCATTCTTTTTGTATTTATTTAATTACTCCGACTTTTACCTGCTGGTACGCCGTCCGGTGTGCCCTGTGAAATGAAAGGTGGCATTCTTTATTTATTTATTCATTTATTCATTCATAACTGACAGCCTCGCGCTCCGCTCGTGCCCGGGCAGAAGAGGTGCTCCAATTCGGCTTAACTGTGACACACGCCCGCCCTCCTCCCCCGGAGCTTCCATTCGGTTAAACTTAGGGGCCGCTTGGCACCGCCCGTGCCCGGGGAAGGTGCTCCTCTTCGGCTTACTGTGACGCGAGCATGCCCTCCTCCTCCGGAGCTTCCATTCGGTTAAACTTAGGGGCCGCTTGGAACCGCCCGTGCCCGGGGAAGGTGCTCCTCTTCGGCTTACTGTGACGCGAGCATGCCCTCCTCCTCCGGAGCTTCCATTCGGTTAAACTCAGGGGCCGCTTGGAACCGCCCGTGCCCGGGGAAGGTGCTCCTCTACGGCTTAACTGCCACGCACGCCGGCCGGTGCTCTGGTACGGTCCGAACCGCGCGAAACGTCGCCACCGATCGTGTCCGGGTGAACGTGCTCTTCTTCGTCCACTCTCCTCTTTGCCCACGCTCTTCTTCGGCGCCCGCCGGCCGTCTAACCGCTCCAGCGCCCCGTCGTGCCGCTCGGCGAAACTACAATGCCCCCGAATATTTTTTAGACCCGCGAAGCACTGAACCCGCGAAAGGTGAACCTCGAAGTAGCTAGGGTTCACTGTATGTATAAGACCAAGACCTACAAAAAAGTCTCTTGGAGCAATGAGCTAGGTTTTACAGGAAGTCGGCCATTTTGAATTTACTTAAAAGGGGGCGGGTCTCCACAATGGACTTTGTGTAGAAATTATTATTGGGGCCCGAGCAGCGACCGCGTCGAGGTCCCTATTGTTTTTGTAGAAATTATTATTACTTTTATTATTATTATTATTATTATTATTAGGGCCTGAGCAGCGACCGCTGCGAAGTCCCTATTGTTTTTGTAGAAATTATTATTATTATTATTTTTCCGATTGTTCGATCGCATTTTTGACCCCCGAAACATGCACAAAAACTCACCAAACTTGGCAGTCTCATCGGGCATGGCGAAAAATTTTATATTTTTTAACGTCTAATATGAACAGGAAGTGAGTTATGAATTTTTGAAAGTCCGACTTTTGCCCTTTTTTGCATGTTTACAGGGGTCATTCTTTTGCACCCTGATCCTAAAGGCTTCATCTGATTGCCTTAAAATTCTGTCTGTAGCATCTGAAGACCTGGGACAAACACTGGGGCTAAAATTTTTTGTTTCCGAAATACTATATGACGGGGGCGGGGCTTCAAAGTTTTCACTTAAGATTTCCTTCGCCGCAATGGACAAAATGCTTAATAACTCTCCTGCACGTGCTGCTAAAAATCCAAAACTTCACATGTACATAAAGAGTCGGTACCTGAAGACATCTATATGTTTATATTCAGTTATACACCTTGCGCCAATCAATATAAATTTTTACATTTTGACGTACTGCACGGTGCCCTTTTAACGAATCCGATTGAAAATTGGCTAGAAAAGACTCAAGACATTGATCTTACTCTATCCCTATTTTTATGACTTTCCTTCAAAGGGCGTGGCTATTACGGTGCCGCAGAGTCTGATTATTCTCCGTGGCAACAAAAGTTCCTGCAAAATGATTCAGATGATCCATCTTCTGGAAATCTTTCACATTTGAGGATATTCAGGCCCTGAAGACGGCTGCCAACTTATTTTTGATCGCAGTGGTAGCGCCACCAACTGGTTAAAACAAATACAAATTATTTTCGTTGATGTTTTTCTCCGGGCAGGTTAACAAAATCTACCTTATATTTGCTCGGATGAGTGTTTAGGCCTTGAGCATGTCACAATACGAAAGTCTTTCGCCTTCTTCAGAGTGTCACATGATGGTGTCTTGTGACCCGTCTTTATCAGCTGATGTTCCATGAGGGCGTGACTTACCTGTCACAAGAATGAAGGCAAGTCACGCCCCCCGCTGTCCGTTCACTCCGCCAAGATGCTGGTCCAGGTGGTAGAGAGGATGAAGGCTCCCTTGTCTCTGTTCATGGTTTTTATGCCTCGCTTGCAGATCTCAATGGCCTCTCTGATCCAGCGCTGTTGTTTGTTCTCTTCTGTGCGGATGACCCTGCCCTTCTCCCGGTCCATGATGTGGTTTTCCCTTTTGCAGTGGTCAGTGATTGCTGATTTGTAATGTTCATGTTGTGCTTGTTCTTTTACTGCTCTGATTTTTTCATTTTTTTGACAGGTAAGTCACACCCTCATGGAACATCAGCTCAAGACACCATCATGCGACACTCTGAAGAAGGCGAAAGACTCGCCGAAACATGTCAGGTAAAAAATTAACCTAAAACATAATTGTCTGCTTTTAATGAATCAGTCAAATATCAATAATAAGAAGACAAAATGAACCTAATACAAATAAATGAATGCTTAATAACTCCCCTGCACATGCTCCTAAAAATCCAAACCTTCACCTGTAAATAAAACGTCCCGACCTGAAGACATCTTAATGTTATTATTTTGTTATACACACAGTGCCGCCAAGTGGAATCAAAAATTTGTTTTTATTTTAATTTTCACGTACTGCACGGTGCCCTTTTGACGAATCCGACTGAAAATTAGTCAGAAAAGACTCAAGACAATGATCTTACTCTCTGCCGAATTTTGTGACGTTTTGGCAAAAGGCGTGGCTATTAAGGTGCTGAAAAGTCCAATTGTACTCTGTGGCAACAAAAGCTCCGGCAACATGACTCAGATGATCCTATCTTCTCGAAGTTGTACACATTTGAGGATACTTCAGCCCTGAAGACATCTACCAACTTATTTTACATCGTAGTAGTAGCGCCACCAACTGGTAAAAGCTAATACAAGTTATTTTCTTGGATGTTTTTCTCCGTGCAACTCAACAAGGTCGCCCTCATATATGCTCGGATTACTGTTTCGGCCATGAGGATGTCACAATACGAAATTCGTGATTTTTCGTGAAAAGTTGTGGGAGTGGCATTGCACTGTTCGGCAATAAAACAAAGCTGATTATGAGGTTCTAAATATGAACGACAACTCGTAAAACTTTACACACACATCAGGCCGAGCAAATTTATCAATATTTTATAAGTTAGTTGTGCAGCTTTTTTGAAATGGCTCGCCATGGCCCTCGAGAAATGTTAAAAAAAAGCAGCTCTGGTTGAGTGTTTCACCTCGCTTTTTGTAAATTTTATGGAGTACAGTGAACCCTCGGTTATCGCGGTTAATGGGGACCGAGACCACCCGCGAAAACTGAAAATCCGCGAAGTAGCGGCGCACCTTCAAAAATGCTTAAAAAAAATATACAATATATATAATAAATATATAAATATATATATATATATATATATACGGGGAGAGAGAGAGTGAAATTCATGTTATAACAAAAAAACCAAATTATTATTAAAACGTATTATTTTTTTATTCCCCAGCCATTCTTTTAGTATTTATTTAATTACTCCGACTTTTACCTGCTGGTACGCCGTCCGGTGTGCCCTGTGAAATGAAAGGTAGCATTCTTTATTTATTTATTCATTTATTCATTCATAACTGACAGCCTCGCGCTCCGCTCGTGCCCGGGCAGAAGAGGTGCTCCAATTTGGCTTAACTGTGACACACGCCCGTCCTCCTCCCCCGGAGCTTCCATTCGGTTAAACTTAGGGCCCGCTTGGAACCGCCCGTGCCCGGGGAAGGTGCTCCTCTTCGGCTTACTGTGACGCGAGCATGCCCTCCTCCTCCGGAGCTTCCATTCGGTTAACCTTAGGGGCCGCTTGGAACCGCCCGTGCCCGGGGAAGGTGCTCCTCTTCGGCTTACTGTGACGCGAGCATGCCCTCCTCCTCCGGAGCTTTCATTCGGTTAAACTTAGGGGCCGCTTGGCACCGCCCGTGCCCGGGGAAGGTGCTCCTCTACGGCTTAACTGCCACGCACGCTGGCCGGAGCTCTGGTACGGTCCGAACCGCGCGAAACGTCGCCACCGATCGTGTCCGGGGGAACGTGCTCTTCTTCGTCCACTCTCCTCTTCGCCCACGCTCTTCTTCGGCGCACGCCGGCCGTCTAACCGCTCCAGCGCCCCGTCGTGCCGCTCGGCGAAACTACAATGCCCCCGAATATTTTTTAGACCCGCGAAGCACTGAACCCGCGAAAGGTGAACCGCGAAGTAGCGAGGGTTCACTGTATGTATAAGACCAAGACCTACAAAAAAGTCTCTTGGAGCAATGAGCTAGGTTTTACAGGAAGTCGGCCATTTTGAATTTACTTAAAAGGGGGCGGGTCACCACAATGGACTTTGTGTAGAAATTATCATTGGGGCCCGAGCAGCGACGGCGGCGAGGTCCCTATTGTTTTTGTAGAAATTATTATTAGGGCCTGAGCAGCGACCGCTACGAGGTCCCCATTGTTTTTGTGGAAATTATTATTATTTTTATTATTATTATTATTAGGGCCCGAGCAGTGACCGCTGCGAGGTCCCTATTGTTTTTCTAGAAATTGTTATCAGGGCCCGAGCTGCGACGGCTGCGAGGTCCCTATTGTTTTTGTAGAAAATATTATTACTTTTATTATTATTAATATTATTATTATTATTATGAGGGCCTGAGCAGCGACCGCTGCGAAGTCCCTATTGTTTTTGTAGAAATTATTATTATTATTATTTTTCCGATTGTTCGATCGCATTTTTGACCCCGAAACATGCACAAAAACTCACCAAACTTGGCAGTCTCATCGGGCATGGCGAAAAATTTGATATTTTAACGTCTAATATGAACAGGAAGTGAGTTATGAATTTTTGAAAGTCCGACTTTTGCCCTTTTTTGCATGTTTACAGGGGTCATTCTTTTGCACCCTGATCCTAAAGGCTTCATCTGATTGCCTTAAAATTCTGTCTGTAGCATCTGAAGACCTGGGACAAACACTGGGGCTAAAATTTTTTGTTTCCGAAATACTATATGACGGGGGCGGGGCTTCAAAGTTTTCACTTAAGATTTCCTTCGCCGCAATGGACAAAATGCTTCATAACTCTCCTGCACATGCTGCTAAAAATCCAAAACTTCACATGTACATAAAAAGTCTGTACCTGAAGACATCTATATGTTTATATTCAGTTATACACCTTGCGCCAATCAATATCATTTTTTACATTTTGACGTACTGCACGGTGCCCTTTTAACGAATCTGATTGAAAATTGGCTAGAAAAGACTCAAGACATTGATCTTACTCTATCCCTATTTTTGTGACTTTCCTTCGAAGGGCGTGGCTATTACGGTGCCGCAGAGTCTGATTATTCTCCGTGGCAACAAAAGTTCCTGCAAAATGATTCAGATGATCCATCTTCTCGAAATTTTTCACATTTGAGGATATTCAGGCCCTGAAGACGGCTGCCAACTTATTTTTGATCGCAGTGGTAGCGCCACCAACTGGTTAAAACAAATACAAATTATTTTCGTTGATGTTTTTCTCCGGGCAGGTGAACAAAATCTACCTTATATTTGCTCGGATGAGTGTTTAGGCCTTGAGCATGTCACAATACGAAAGTCTTTCGCCTTCTTCAGAGTGTCACATGATGCTGTCTTGTGACCCGTCTTTATCAGCTGATGTTCCATGAGGGCGTGACTTACCTGTCACAAGAATGAAGGCAAGTCACGCCCCCCGCTGTCCGTTCACTCCGCCAAGATGCTGGTCCAGGTGGTAGAGAGGATGAAGGCTCCCTTGTCTCTGTTCATGGTTTTTATGCCTCGCTTGCAGATCTCAATGGCCTCTCTGATCCAGCGCTGTTGTTTGTTCTCTTCTGTGCGGATGACCCTGCCCTTCTCCCGGTCCATGATGTGGTTTTCCCTTTTGCAGTGGTCAGTGATTGCTGATTTGTAATGTTCATGTTGTGCTTGTTCTTTTACTGCTCTGATTTTTTTCATTTTTTTGACAGGTAAGTCACACCCTCATGGAACATCAGCTCAAGACACCATCATGCGACACTCTGAAGAAGGCGAAAGACTCGCCGAAACATGTCAGGTAAAAAATTAACCTAAAACATAATTGTCTGCTTTTAATGAATCAGTCAAATATCAATAATAAGAAGACAAAATGAACCTAATACAAATAAATGAATGCTTAATAACTCCCCTGCACATGCTCCTAAAAATCCAAACCTTCACTTGTAAATAAAACGTCCCGACCTGAAGACATCTTAATGTTATTATTTTGTATATATAATAATATAATATATACAATATATATAATAAATATATATATATATATATATATATATATATATATATATACGGGGAGAGAGAGAGTGAAATTCATTTTATAACAAAAAAACCAAATTATTATTAAAACGTATTATTTTTTTATTCCCCAGCCATTCTTTTTGTATTTATTTAATTACTCCGACTTTTACCTGCTGGTACGCCGTCCGGTGTGCCCTGTGAAATGAAAGGTGGCATTCTTTATTTATTTATTCATTTATTCATTCATAACTGACAGCCTCGCGCTCCGCTCGTGCCCGGGCGGAAGAGGTGCTCCAATTCGGCTTAACTGTGACACACGCCCGCCCTCCTCCCCCGGAACTTCCATTCGGTTAAACTTAGGGGCCGCTTGGCACCGCCCATGCCCGGGGAAGGTGCTCCTCTTCGGCTTACTGTGACGCGAGCATGCCCTCCTCCTCCAGAGCTTCCATTCAGTTAAACTTAGGGGCCGCTTGGAACCGCCCGTGCCCGGGGAAGGTGCTCCTCTTCGGCTTACTGTGACGCGAGCATGCCCTCCTCCTCCGGAGCTTCCATTCGGTTAAACTTAGGGGCCGCTTGGAACCGCCCGTGCCCGGGGAAGGTGCTCCTCTTCGGCTTACTGTGACGCGAGCATGCCCTCCTCCTCCGGAGCTTCCATTCGGTTAAACTTAGGGGCCGCTTGGCACCGCCCGTGCCCGGGGAAGGTGCTCTTCTACGGCTTAACTGCCACGCTCGCCGGCCGGAGCTCTGGTACGGTCCGAACCGCGCGAAACGTCGCCACCGATCGTGTCCGGGAGAACGTGCTCTTCTTCGTCCACTCTCCTCTTCGCCCACGCTCTTCTTCGGCGCACGCCGGCCGTCTAACCGCTCCAGCGCCCCGTCGTGCCGCTCGGCGAAACTACAATGCCCCCGAATATTTTTTAGACCCGCGAAGCACTGAACCCGCGAAAGGTGAACCGCGAAGTAGCGAGGGTTCACTGTATGTATAAGACCAAGACCTACAAAAAAGTCTCTTGGAGCAATGAGCTAGGTTTTACAGGAAGTCGGCCATTTTGAATTTACTTAAAAGGGGGCGGGTCACCACAATGGACTTTGTGTAGAAATTATTATTGGGGCCCGAGCAGCGACGGCGGCGAGGTCCCTATTGTTTTTGTAGAAATTATTATTAGGGCCTGAGCAGCGACCGCTACGAGGTCCCCATTGTTTTTGTGGAAATTATTATTATTTTTATTATTATTATTATTAGGGCCCGAGCAGTGACCGCTGCGAGGTCCCTATTGTTTTTCTAGAAATTGTTATTAGGGCCCGAGCTGCGACGGCTGCGAGGTCCCTATTGTTTTTGTAGAAAATATTATTACTTTTATTATTATTAATATTATTATTATTATTATTAGGGCCTGAGCAGCGACCGCTGCGAAGTCCCTATTGTTTTTGTAGAAATTATTATTATTATTATTTTTCCGATTGTTCGATCGCATTTTTGACCCCCGAAACATGCACAAAAACTCACCAAACTTGGCAGTCTCATCGGGCATGGCGAAAAATTTGATATTTTAACGTCTAATATGAACAGGAAGTGAGTTATGAATTTTTGAAAGTCCGACTTTTGCCCTTTTTTGCATGTTTACAGGGGTCATTCTTTTGCACCCTGATCCTAAAGGCTTCATCTGATTGCCTTAAAATTCTGTCTGTAGCATCTGAAGACCTGGGACAAACACTGGGGCTAAAATTTTTTGTTTCCGAAATACTATATGACGGGGGCGGGGCTTCAAAGTTTTCACTTAAGATTTCCTTCGCCGCAATGGACAAAATGCTTCATAACTCTCCTGCACATGCTGCTAAAAATCCAAAACTTCACATGTACATAAAAAGTCTGTACCTGAAGACATCTATATGTTTATATTCAGTTATACACCTTGCGCCAATCAATATCATTTTTTACATTTTGACGTACTGCACGGTGCCCTTTTAACGAATCTGATTGAAAATTGGCTAGAAAAGACTCAAGACATTGATCTTACTCTATCCCTATTTTTGTGACTTTCCTTCGAAGGGCGTGGCTATTACGGTGCCGCAGAGTCTGATTATTCTCCGTGGCAACAAAAGTTCCTGCAAAATGATTCAGATGATCCATCTTCTCGAAATTTTTCACATTTGAGGATATTCAGGCCCTGAAGACGGCTGCCAACTTATTTTTGATCGCAGTGGTAGCGCCACCAACTGGTTAAAACAAATACAAATTATTTTCGTTGATGTTTTTCTCCGGGCAGGTGAACAAAATCTACCTTATATTTGTTCGGATGAGTGTTTAGGCCTTGAGCATGTCACAATACGAAAGTCTTTCGCCTTCTTCAGAGTGTCACATGATGCTGTCTTGTGACCCGTCTTTATCAGCTGATGTTCCATGAGGGCGTGACTTACCTGTCACAAGAATGAAGGCAAGTCACGCCCCCCGCTGTCCGTTCACTCCGCCAAGATGCTGGTCCAGGTGGTAGAGAGGATGAAGGCTCCCTTGTCTCTGTTCATGGTTTTTATGCCTCGCTTGCAGATATCAATGGCCTCTCTGATCCAGCGCTGTTGTTTGTTCTCTTCTGTGCGGATGACCCTGCCCTTCTCCCGGTCCATGATGTGGTTTTCCCTTTTGCAGTGGTCAGTGATTGCTGATTTGTAATGTTCATGTTGTGCTTGTTCTTTTACTGCTCTGATTTTTTTCATTTTTTTGACAGGTAAGTCACACCCTCATGGAACATCAGCTCAAGACACCATCATGCGACACTCTGAAGAAGGCGAAAGACTCGCCGAAACATGTCAGGTAAAAAATTAACCTAAAACATAATTGTCTGCTTTTAATGAATCAGTCAAATATCAATAATAAGAAGACAAAATGAACCTAATACAAATAAATGAATGCTTAATAACTCCCCTGCACATGCTCCTAAAAATCCAAACCTTCACCTGTAAATAAAACGTCCCGACCTGAAGACATCGTAATGTTATTATTTTGTTATACACACAGTGCCGCCAAGTGGAATCAAAAATTTGTTTTTATTTTAATTTTCACGTACTGCACGGTGCCCTTTTGACGAATCCGACTGAAAATTAGTCAGAAAAGACTCAAGACAATGATCTTACTCTCTGCCGAATTTTGTGACGTTTTGGCAAAAGGCGTGGCTATTAAGGTGCTGAAAAGTCCGATTGTACTCTGTGGCAACAAAAGCTCCGGCAACATGACTCAGATGATCCTATCTTCTCGAAGTTGTACACATTTGAGGATACTTCAGCCCTGAAGACATCTACCAACTTATTTTACATCGTAGTAGTAGCGCCACCAACTGGTAAAAGCTAATACAAGTTATTTTCTTGGATGTTTTTCTCCGTGCAACTCAACAAGGTCGCCCTCATATATGCTCGGATGACTGTTTCGGCCATGAGGATGTCACAATACGAAATTCGTCCTTTTTCGTGAAAAGTTGTGGGAGTGGCATTGCACTGTTCGGCAATAAAACAAAGCTGATTATGAGGTTCTAAATATGAACGACAACTCGTAAAACTTTACACACACATCAGGCCGAGCAAATTTATCAATATTTTATACGTTAGTTGTGCAGCTTTTTTGAAATGGCTCGCCATGGCCCTCGAGAAATGTTAAAAAAAGCAGCTCTGGTTGAGTGTTTCACCTCGCTTTTTGTAAATTTTATGGAGTACAGTGAACCCTCGGTTATCGCGGTTAATGGGGACCGAGACCACCCGCGAAAACTGAAAATCCGCGAAGTAGCGGCGCACCTTCAAAAATGCTTAAAAAAAATATACAATATATATAATAAATATATATATATATATATATATATATATATATATATATATATATATATATATATATATATATATATATATATATACGGGGAGAGAGAGAGTGAAATTCATGTTATAACAAAAAAACCAAATTATTATTAAAACGTATTATTTTTTTATTCCCCAGCCATTCTTTTAGTATTTATTTAATTACTCCGACTTTTACCTGCTGGTACGCCGTCCGGTGTGCCCTGTGAAATGAAAGGTGGCATTCTTTATTTATTTATTCATTTATTCATTCATAACTGACAGCCTCGCGCTCCGCTCGTGCCCGGGTAGAAGAGGTGCTCCAATTTGGCTTAACTGTGACACACGCCCGCCCTCCTCCCCCGGAGCTTCCATTCGGTTAAACTTAGGGGCCGCTTGGCACCGCCCGTGCCCGGGGAAGGTGCTCCTCTTCGGCTTACTGTGACGCGAGCATGCCCTCCTCCTCCGGAGCTTCCATTCGGTTAAACTTAGGGGCCGCTTGGAACCGCCCGTGCCCGGGGAAGGTGCTCCTCTACGGCTTAACTGCCACGCACGCCGGCCGGAGCTCTGGTACGGTCCGAACCGCGCGAAACGTCGCCACCGATCGTGTCCGGGAGAACGTGCTCTTCTTCGTCCACTCTCCTCTTCGCCCACGCTCTTCTTCGGCGCACGCCGGCCGTCTAACCGCTCCAGCGCCCCGTCGTGCCGCTCGGCGAAACTACAATGCCCCCGAATATTTTTTAGACCCGCGAAGCACTGAACCCGCGAAAGGTGAACCGCGAAGTAGCGAGGGTTCACTGTATGTATAAGACCAAGACCTACAAAAAAGTCTCTTGGAGCAATGAGCTAGGTTTTACAGGAAGTCGGCCATTTTGAATTTACTTAAAAGGGGGCGGGTCACCACAATGGACTTTGTGTAGAAATTATTATTGGGGCCCGAGCAGCGACGGCGGCGAGGTCCCTATTGTTTTTGTAGAAATTATTATTAGGGCCTGAGCAGCGACCGCTACGAGGTCCCCATTGTTTTTGTGGAAATTATTATTATTTTTATTATTATTATTATTAGGGCCCGAGCAGTGACCGCTGCGAGGTCCCTATTGTTTTTCTAGAAATTGTTATTAGGGCCCGAGCTGCGACGGCTGCGAGGTCCCTATTGTTTTTGTAGAAAATATTATTACTTTTATTATTATTAATATTATTATTATTATTATTAGGGCCTGAGCAGCGACCGCTGCGAAGTCCCTATTGTTTTTGTAGAAATTATTATTATTATTATTTTTCCGATTGTTCGATCGCATTTTTGACCCCGAAACATGCACAAAAACTCACCAAACTTGGCAGTCTCATCGGGCATGGCGAAAAATTTGATATTTTAACGTCTAATATGAACAGGAAGTGAGTTATGAATTTTTGAAAGTCCGACTTTTGCCCTTTTTTGCATGTTTACAGGGGTCATTCTTTTGCACCCTGATCCTAAAGGCTTCATCTGATTGCCTTAAAATTCTGTCTGTAGCATCTGAAGACCTGGGACAAACACTGGGGCTAAAATTTTTTGTTTCCGAAATACTATATGACGGGGGCGGGGCTTCAAAGTTTTCACTTAAGATTTCCTTCGCCGCAATGGACAAAATGCTTAATAACTCTCCTGCACATGCTGCTAAAAATCCAAAACTTCACATGTACATAAAAAGTCTGTACCTGAAGACATCTATATGTTTATATTCAGTTATACACCTTGCGCCAATCAATATCATTTTTTACATTTTGACGTACTGCACGGTGCCCTTTTAACGAATCTGATTGAAAATTGGCTAGAAAAGACTCAAGACATTGATCTTACTCTATCCCTATTTTTGTGACTTTCCTTCGAAGGGCGTGGCTATTACGGTGCCGCAGAGTCTGATTATTCTCCGTGGCAACAAAAGTTCCTGCAAAATGATTCAGATGATCCATCTTCTCGAAATTTTTCACATTTGAGGATATTCAGGCCCTGAAGACGGCTGCCAACTTATTTTTGATCGCAGTGGTAGCGCCACCAACTGGTTAAAACAAATACAAATTATTTTCGTTGATGTTTTTCTCCGGGCAGGTGAACAAAATCTACCTTATATTTGTTCGGATGAGTGTTTAGGCCTTGAGCATGTCACAATACGAAAGTCTTTCGCCTTCTTCAGAGTGTCACATGATGCTGTCTTGTGACCCGTCTTTATCAGCTGATGTTCCATGAGGGCGTGACTTACCTGTCACAAGAATGAAGGCAAGTCACGCCCCCCGCTGTCCGTTCACTCCGCCAAGATGCTGGTCCAGGTGGTAGAGAGGATGAAGGCTCCCTTGTCTCTGTTCATGGTTTTTATGCCTCGCTTGCAGATCTCAATGGCCTCTCTGATCCAGCGCTGTTGTTTGTTCTCTTCTGTGCGGATGACCCTGCCCTTCTCCCGGTCCATGATGTGGTTTTCCCTTTTGCAGTGGTCAGTGATTGCTGATTTGTAATGTTCATGTTGTGCTTGTTCTTTTACTGCTCTGATTTTTTTCATTTTTTTGACAGGTAAGTCACACCCTCATGGAACATCAGCTCAAGACACCATCATGCGACACTCTGAAGAAGGCGAAAGACTCGCCGAAACATGTCAGGTAAAAAATTAACCTAAAACATAATTGTCTGCTTTTAATGAATCAGTCAAATATCAATAATAAGAAGACAAAATGAACCTAATACAAATAAATGAATGCTTAATAACTCCCCTGCACATGCTCCTAAAAATCCAAACCTTCACCTGTAAATAAAACGTCCCGACCTGAAGACATCTTAATGTTATTATTTTGTTATACACACAGTGCCGCCAAGTGGAATCAAAAATGTGTTTTTATTTTAATTTTCACGTACTGCACGGTGCCCTTTTGACGAATCCGACTGAAAATTAGTCAGAAAAGACTCAAGACAATGATCTTACTCTCTGCCGAATTTTGTGACGTTTTGGCAAAAGGCGTGGCTATTAAGGTGCTGAAAAGTCCGATTGTACTCTGTGGCAACAAAAGCTCCGGCAACATGACTCAGATGATCCTATCTTCTCGAAGTTGTACACATTTGAGGATACTTCAGCCCTGAAGACATCTACCAACTTATTTTACATCGTAGTAGTAGCGCCACCAACTGGTAAAAGCTAATACAAGTTATTTTCTTGGATGTTTTTCTCCGTGCAACTCAACAAGGTCGCCCTCATATATGCTCGGATGACTGTTTCGGCCATGAGGATGTCACAATACGAAATTCGTGATTTTTCGTGAAAAGTTGTGGGAGTGGCATTGCACTGTTCGGCAATAAAACAAAGCTGATTATGAGGTTCTAAATATGAACGACATCTCGTAAAACTTTACACACACATCAGGCCGAGCAAATTTATCAATATTTTATACGTTAGTTGTGCAGCTTTTTTGAAATGGCTCGCCATGGCCCTCGAGAAATGTTAAAAAAAAGCAGCTCTGGTTGAGTGTTTCACCTCGCTTTTTGTAAATTTTATGGAGTACAGTGAACCCTCGGTTATCGCGGTTAATGGGGACCGAGACCACCCGCGAAAACTGAAAATCCGCGAAGTAGCGGCGCACCTTCAAAAATGCTTAAAAAAAATATACAATATATATAATAAATATATAAATATATATATATATATATATATATATATATATATATATATATATATATATATATATATATACGGGGAGAGAGAGAGTGAAATTCATGTTATAACAAAAAAACCAAATTAATATTAAAACGTATTATTTTTTTATTCCCCAGCCATTCTTTTTGTATTTATTTAATTACTCCGACTTTTACCTGCTGGTACGCCGTCCGGTGTGCCCTGTGAAATGAAAGGTGGCATTCTTTATTTATTTATTCATTCATAACTGACAGCCTCGCGCTCCGCTCGTGCCCGGGCAGAAGAGGTGCTCCAATTTGGCTTAACTGTGACACACGCCCGTCCTCCTCCCCCGGAGATTCCATTCGGTTAAACTTAGGGGCCGCTTGGCACCGCCCGTGCCCGGGGAAGGTGCTCCTCTTCGGCTTACTGTGACGCGAGCATGCCCTCCTCCTCCGGAGCTTCCATTCGGTTAAACTTAGGGGCCGCTTGGAACCGCCCGTGCCCGGGGAAGGTGCTCCTCTTTGGCTTACTGTGACGCGAGCATGCCCTCCTCCTCCGGAGCTTCCATTCGGTTAAACTTAGGGGCCGCTTGGCACCGCCCGTGCCCGGGGAAGGTGCTCCTCTACGGCTTAACTGCCACGCACGCTGGCCGGAGCTCTGGTACGGTCCGAACCGCGCGAAACGTCGCCACCGATCGTGTCCGGGGGAACGTGCTCTTCTTCGTCCACTCTCCTCTTCGCCCACGCTCTTCTTCGGCGCACGCCGGCCGTCTAACCGCTCCAGCGCCCCGTCGTGCCGCTCGGCGAAACTACAATGCCCCCGAATATTTTTTAGAGCCGCGAAGCACTGAACCCGCGAAAGGTGAACCGCGAAGTAGCGAGGGTTCACTGTATGTATAAGACCAAGACCTACAAAAAAGTCTCTTGGAGCAATGAGCTAGGTTTTACAGGAAGTCGGCCATTTTGAATTTACTTAAAAGGGGGCGGGTCACCACAATGGACTTTGTGTAGAAATTATTATTGGGGCCCGAGCAGCGACGGCGGCGAGGTCCCTATTGTTTTTCTAGAAATTGTTATTAGGGCCCGAGCTGCGACGGCTGCGAGGTCCCTATTGTTTTTGTAGAAAATATTATTACTTTTATTATTATTATTATTATTATTATTAGGGCCTGAGCAGCGACCGCTGCGAAGTCCCTATTGTTTTTGTAGAAATTATTATTATTATTATTTTTCCGATTGTTCGATCGCATTTTTGACCCCCGAAACATGCACAAAAACTCACCAAACTTGGCAGTCTCATCGGGCATGGCGAAAAATTTGATATTTTAACGTCTAATATGAACAGGAAGTGAGTTATGAATTTTTGAAAGTCCGACTTTTGCCCTTTTTTGCATGTTTACAGGGGTCATTCTTTTGCACCCTGATCCTAAAGGCTTCATCTGATTGCCTTAAAATTCTGTCTGTAGCATCTGAAGACCTGGGACAAACACTGGGGCTAAAATATTTTGTTTCCGAAATACTATATGACAGGGGCGGGGCTTCAAAGTTTTCACTTAAGATTTCTTTCGCCGCAATGGACAAAATGCTTAATAACTCTCCTGCACATGCTGCTAAAAATCCAAAACTTCACATGTACATAAAGAGTCTGTACCTGAAGACATCTATATGTTTATATTCAGTTATACACCTTGCGCCAATCAATATCATTTTTTACATTTTGACGTACTGCACGGTGCCCTTTTAACGAATCTGATTGAAAATTGGCTAGAAAAGACTCAAGACATTGATCTTACTCTATCCCTATTTTTGTGACTTTCCTTCGAAGGGCGTGGCTATTACGGTGCCGCAGAGTCTGATTATTCTCCGTGGCAACAAAAGTTCCTGCAAAATGATTCAGATGATCCATCTTCTCGAAATTTTTCACATTTGAGGATATTCAGGCCCTGAAGACGGCTGCCAACTTATTTTTGATCGCAGTGGTAGCGCCACCAACTGGTTAAAACAAATACAAATTATTTTGTTGATGTTTTTCTCCGGGCAGGTTAACAAAATCTACCTTATATTTGCTCGGATGAGTGTTTAGGCCTTGAGCATGTCACAATACAAAAGTCTTTCGCCTTCTTCAGAGTGTCACATGATGGTGTCTTGTGACCCGTCTTTATCAGCTGATGTTCCATGAGGGCGTGACTTACCTGTCACAAGAATGAAGGCAAGTCACGCCCCCCGCTGTCCGTTCACTCCGCCAAGATGCTGGTCCAGGTGGTAGAGAGGATGAAGGCTCCCTTGTCTCTGTTCATGGTTTTTATGCCTCGCTTGCAGATCTCAATGGCCTCTCTGATCCAGCGCTGTTGTTTGTTCTCTTCTGTGCGGATGACCCTGCCCTTCTCCCGGTCCATGATGTGGTTTTCCCTTTTGCAGTGGTCAGTGATTGCTGATTTGTAATGTTCATGTTGTGCTTGTTCTTTTACTGCTCTGATTTTTTTCATTTTTTTGACAGGTAAGCCACACCCTCATGGAACATCAGCTCAAGACACCATCATGCGACACTCTGAAGAAGGCGAAAGACTCGCCGAAACATGTCAGGTAAAAAATTATCCTAAAACATAATTGTCTGCTTTTAATGAATCAGTCAAATATCAATAATAAGAAGACAAAATGAACCTAATACAAATAAATGAATGCTTAATAACTCCCCTGCACATGCTCCTAAAAATCCAAACCTTCACCTGTAAATAAAACGTCCCGACCTGAAGACATCTTAATGTTATTATTTTGTTATACACACAGTGCCGCCAAGTGGAATCAAAAAATTTTTTTTATTTTAATTTTCACGTACTGCACGGTGCCCTTTTGACGAATCCGACTGAAAATTAGTCAGAAAAGAGTCTAGACAATGATCTTACTCTCTGCCGAATTTTGTGACGTTTTGGCAAAAGGCGTGGCTATTACGGTGCTGAAAAGTCCGATTGTACTCTGTGGCAACAAAAGCTCCAGCAACATGACTCAGATGATCCTATCTTCTCGAAGTTGCACACATTTGAGGATACTTAAGCCCTGAAGACATCTACCAACTTATTTTTCATCGTAGTAGTAGCGCCACCAACTGCTAATAGCTAATACAAGTTATTTTCTTGGATGTTTTTCTCCGTGCAACTCAACAAGGTCGCCCTCATATATGCTCGGATGACTGTTTCGGGCCATGAGGATGTCATAATACGAAATTTGTCCTTTTTCATGAAAAGTTGTGGGAGTGGCATTGCACTGTTCGGCAATAAAACAACGCTGATTATGAGGTTCTAAATATGAACAACAACTCGTGAAACTTTACACACACATCAGGCCGAGCAAATTTATCAATATTTTATACGTGAGTTGTGCAGCTTTTTTGAAATGGCTCACCATGGCCCTCGAGAAATGTTCAAAAAAGCAGCCCTGGTTGAGTGTTTCACCTCGCTTTTTGTAAATTTTATGGAGTACAGTGAACCCTCGGTTATCGCGGTTAATGGGGACCGAGACCACCCGCGAAAACTGAAAATCCGCGAAGTAGCGGCGCACCTTCAAAAATGCTTAAAAAAAATATACAATATATATAATAATATATATATATATATATATATATATATATATATATATATATATATATATATATATATATATACGGGGGGAGAGAGAGAGAGAGAGAGTGAAATTCATGTTATAACAAAAAAAACAAATTATTATTAAAACGTATTATTTTTTTATTCCCCAACCATTCTTTTTGTATTTATTTAATTACTCCGACTTTTACCTGCTGGTACGCCGTCCGGTGTGCCCTGTGAAATGAAAGGTGGCATTCTTTATTTATTTATTCATTTATTCATTCATAACTGACAGCCTCGCGCTCCGCTCGTGCCCGGGCAGAAGAGGTGCTCCAATTCGGCTTAACTGTGACACACGCCCGCCCTCCTCCCCCGGAGCTTCCATTCGGTTAAACTTAGGGGCCGCTTGGCACCGCCCGTGCCCGGGGAAGGTGCTCCTCTTCGGCTTACTGTGACGCGAGCATGCCCTCCTCCTCCGGAGCTTCCATTCGGTTAAACTTAGGGGCCGCTTGGAACCGCCCGTGCCCGGGGAAGGTGCTCCTCTTCGGCTTACTGTGACGCGAGCATGCCCTCCTCCTCCGGAGCTTCCATTCGGTTAAACTCAGGGGCCGCTTGGAACCGCCCGTGCCCGGGGAAGGTGCTCCTCTACGGCTTAACTGCCACGCACGCCGGCCGGTGCTCTGGTACGGTCCGAACCGCGCGAAACGTCGCCACCGATCGTGTCCGGGTGAACGTGCTCTTCTTCGTCCACTCTCCTCTTTGCCCACGCTCTTCTTCGGCGCCCGCCGGCCGTCTAACCGCTCCAGCGCCCCGTCGTGCCGCTCGGCGAAACTACAATGCCCCCGAATATTTTTTAGACCCGCGAAGCACTGAACCCGCGAAAGGTGAACCTCGAAGTAGCTAGGGTTCACTGTATGTATAAGACCAAGACCTACAAAAAAGTCTCTTGGAGCAATGAGCTAGGTTTTACAGGAAGTCGGCCATTTTGAATTTACTTAAAAGGGGGCGGGTCTCCACAATGGACTTTGTGTAGAAATTATTATTGGGGCCCGAGCAGCGACCGCGTCGAGGTCCCTATTGTTTTTGTAGAAATTATTATTACTTTTATTATTATTATTATTATTATTATTAGGGCCTGAGCAGCGACCGCTGCGAAGTCCCTATTGTTTTTGTAGAAATTATTATTATTATTATTTTTCCGATTGTTCGATCGCATTTTTGACCCCCGAAACATGCACAAAAACTCACCAAACTTGGCAGTCTCATCGGGCATGGCGAAAAATTTTATATTTTTTAACGTCTAATATGAACAGGAAGTGAGTTATGAATTTTTGAAAGTCCGACTTTTGCCCTTTTTTGCATGTTTACAGGGGTCATTCTTTTGCACCCTGATCCTAAAGGCTTCATCTGATTGCCTTAAAGTTCTGTCTGGAGCATCTTAAGACCTGGGACAAACACTGGGGCTAAAATTTTTTGTTTCCGAAATACTATATGACGGGGGCGGGGCTTCAAAGTTTTCACTTAAGATTTCCTTCGCCGCAATGGACAAAATGCTTAATAACTCTCCTGCACGTGCTGCTAAAAATCCAAAACTTCACATGTACATAAAGAGTCGGTACCTGAAGACATCTATATGTTTATATTCAGTTATACACCTTGCGCCAATCAATATAAATTTTTACATTTTGACGTACTGCACGGTGCCCTTTTAACGAATCCGATTGAAAATTGGCTAGAAAAGACTCAAGACATTGATCTTACTCTATCCCTATTTTTATGACTTTCCTTCAAAGGGCGTGGCTATTACGGTGCCGCAGAGTCTGATTATTCTCCGTGGCAACAAAAGTTCCTGCAAAATGATTCAGATGATCCATCTTCTGGAAATCTTTCACATTTGAGGATATTCAGGCCCTGAAGACGGCTGCCAACTTATTTTTGATCGCAGTGGTAGCGCCACCAACTGGTTAAAACAAATACAAATTATTTTCGTTGATGTTTTTCTCCGGGCAGGTTAACAAAATCTACCTTATATTTGCTCGGATGAGTGTTTAGGCCTTGAGCATGTCACAATACGAAAGTCTTTCGCCTTCTTCAGAGTGTCACATGATGGTGTCTTGTGACCCGTCTTTATCAGCTGATGTTCCATGAGGGCGTGACTTACCTGTCACAAGAATGAAGGCAAGTCACGCCCCCCGCTGTCCGTTCACTCCGCCAAGATGCTGGTCCAGGTGGTAGAGAGGATGAAGGCTCCCTTGTCTCTGTTCATGGTTTTTATGCCTCGCTTGCAGATCTCAATGGCCTCTCTGATCCAGCGCTGTTGTTTGTTCTCTTCTGTGCGGATGACCCTGCCCTTCTCCCGGTCCATGATGTGGTTTTCCCTTTTGCAGTGGTCAGTGATTGCTGATTTGTAATGTTCATGTTGTGCTTGTTCTTTTACTGCTCTGATTTTTTCATTTTTTTGACAGGTAAGTCACACCCTCATGGAACATCAGCTCAAGACACCATCATGCGACACTCTGAAGAAGGCGAAAGACTCGCCGAAACATGTCAGGTAAAAAATTAACCTAAAACATAATTGTCTGCTTTTAATGAATCAGTCAAATATCAATAATAAGAAGACAAAATGAACCTAATACAAATAAATGAATGCTTAATAACTCCCCTGCACATGCTCCTAAAAATCCAAACCTTCACCTGTAAATAAAACGTCCCGACCTGAAGACATCGTAATGTTATTATTTTGTTATACACACAGTGCCGCCAAGTGGAATCAAAAATTTGTTTTTATTTTAATTTTCACGTACTGCACGGTGCCCTTTTGACGAATCCGACTGAAAATTAGTCAGAAAAGACTCAAGACAATGATCTTACTCTCTGCCGAATTTTGTGACGTTTTGGCAAAAGGCGTGGCTATTAAGGTGCTGAAAAGTCCGATTGTACTCTGTGGCAACAAAAGCTCCGGCAACATGACTCAGATGATCCTATCTTCTCGAAGTTGTACACATTTGAGGATACTTCAGCCCTGAAGACATCTACCAACTTATTTTACATCGTAGTAGTAGCGCCACCAACTGGTAAAAGCTAATACAAGTTATTTTCTTGGATGTTTTTCTCCGTGCAACTCAACAAGGTCGCCCTCATATATGCTCGGATGACTGTTTCGGCCATGAGGATGTCACAATACGAAATTCGTCCTTTTTCGTGAAAAGTTGTGGGAGTGGCATTGCACTGTTCGGCAATAAAACAAAGCTGATTATGAGGTTCTAAATATGAACGACAACTCGTAAAACTTTACACACACATCAGGCCGAGCAAATTTATCAATATTTTATACGTTAGTTGTGCAGCTTTTTTGAAATGGCTCGCCATGGCCCTCGAGAAATGTTAAAAAAAGCAGCTCTGGTTGAGTGTTTCACCTCGCTTTTTGTAAATTTTATGGAGTACAGTGAACCCTCGGTTATCGCGGTTAATGGGGACCGAGACCACCCGCGAAAACTGAAAATCCGCGAAGTAGCGGCGCACCTTCAAAAATGCTTAAAAAAAATATACAATATATATAATAAATATATATATATATATATATATATATATATATATATATATATATATATATATATATATATATATATATATATATACGGGGAGAGAGAGAGTGAAATTCATGTTATAACAAAAAAACCAAATTATTATTAAAACGTATTATTTTTTTATTCCCCAGCCATTCTTTTAGTATTTATTTAATTACTCCGACTTTTACCTGCTGGTACGCCGTCCGGTGTGCCCTGTGAAATGAAAGGTGGCATTCTTTATTTATTTATTCATTTATTCATTCATAACTGACAGCCTCGCGCTCCGCTCGTGCCCGGGTAGAAGAGGTGCTCCAATTTGGCTTAACTGTGACACACGCCCGCCCTCCTCCCCCGGAGCTTCCATTCGGTTAAACTTAGGGGCCGCTTGGAACCGCCCATGCCCGGGGAAGGTGCTCCTCTTCGGCTTACTGTGACGCGAGCATGCCCTCCTCCTCCGGAGCTTCCATTCGGTTAAACTTAGGGGCCGCTTGGAACCGCCCGTGCCCGGGGAAGGTGCTCCTCTACGGCTTAACTGCCACGCACGCCGGCCGGAGCTCTGGTACGGTCCGAACCGCGCGAAACGTCGCCACCGATCGTGTCCGGGAGAACGTGCTCTTCTTCGTCCACTCTCCTCTTCGCCCACGCTCTTCTTCGGCGCACGCCGGCCGTCTAACCGCTCCAGCGCCCCGTCGTGCCGCTCGGCGAAACTACAATGCCCCCGAATATTTTTTAGACCCGCGAAGCACTGAACCCGCGAAAGGTGAACCGCGAAGTAGCGAGGGTTCACTGTATGTATAAGACCAAGACCTACAAAAAAGTCTCTTGGAGCAATGAGCTAGGTTTTACAGGAAGTCGGCCATTTTGAATTTACTTAAAAGGGGGCGGGTCACCACAATGGACTTTGTGTAGAAATTATTATTGGGGCCCGAGCAGCGACGGCGGCGAGGTCCCTATTGTTTTTGTAGAAATTATTATTAGGGCCTGAGCAGCGACCGCTACGAGGTCCCCATTGTTTTTGTGGAAATTATTATTATTTTTATTATTATTATTATTAGGGCCCGAGCAGTGACCGCTGCGAGGTCCCTATTGTTTTTCTAGAAATTGTTATTAGGGCCCGAGCTGCGACGGCTGCGAGGTCCCTATTGTTTTTGTAGAAAATATTATTACTTTTATTATTATTAATATTATTATTATTATTATTAGGGCCTGAGCAGCGACCGCTGCGAAGTCCCTATTGTTTTTGTAGAAATTATTATTATTATTATTTTTCCGATTGTTCGATCGCATTTTTGACCCCGAAACATGCACAAAAACTCACCAAACTTGGCAGTCTCATCGGGCATGGCGAAAAATTTGATATTTTAACGTCTAATATGAACAGGAAGTGAGTTATGAATTTTTGAAAGTCCGACTTTTGCCCTTTTTTGCATGTTTACAGGGGTCATTCTTTTGCACCCTGATCCTAAAGGCTTCATCTGATTGCCTTAAAATTCTGTCTGTAGCATCTGAAGACCTGGGACAAACACTGGGGCTAAAATATTTTGTTTCCGAAATACTATATGACGGGGGCGGGGCTTCAAAGTTTTCACTTAAGATTTCCTTCGCCGCAATGGACAAAATGCTTAATAACTCTCCTGCACATGCTGCTAAAAATCCAAAACTTCACATGTACATAAAAAGTCTGTACCTGAAGACATCTATATGTTTATATTCAGTTATACACCTTGCGCCAATCAATATCATTTTTTACATTTTGACGTACTGCACGGTGCCCTTTTAACGAATCTGATTGAAAATTGGCTAGAAAAGACTCAAGACATTGATCTTACTCTATCCCTATTTTTGTGACTTTCCTTCGAAGGGCGTGGCTATTACGGTGCCGCAGAGTCTGATTATTCTCGGTGGCAACAAAAGTTCCTGCAAAATGATTCAGATGATCCATCTTCTCGAAATTTTTCACATTTGAGGATATTCAGGCCCTGAAGACGGCTGCCAACTTATTTTTGATCGCAGTGGTAGCGCCACCAACTGGTTAAAACAAATACAAATTATTTTCGTTGATGTTTTTCTCCGGGCAGGTGAACAAAATCTACCTTATATTTGTTCGGATGAGTGTTTAGGCCTTGAGCATGTCACAATACGAAAGTCTTTCGCCTTCTTCAGAGTGTCACATGATGCTGTCTTGTGACCCGTCTTTATCAGCTGATGTTCCATGAGGGCGTGACTTACCTGTCACAAGAATGAAGGCAAGTCACGCCCCCCGCTGTCCGTTCACTCCGCCAAGATGCTGGTCCAGGTGGTAGAGAGGATGAAGGCTCCCTTGTCTCTGTTCATGGTTTTTATGCCTCGCTTGCAGATCTCAATGGCCTCTCTGATCCAGCGCTGTTGTTTGTTCTCTTCTGTGCGGATGACCCTGCCCTTCTCCCGGTCCATGATGTGGTTTTCCCTTTTGCAGTGGTCAGTGATTGCTGATTTGTAATGTTCATGTTGTGCTTGTTCTTTTACTGCTCTGATTTTTTTCATTTTTTTGACAGGTAAGTCACACCCTCATGGAACATCAGCTCAAGACACCATCATGCGACACTCTGAAGAAGGCGAAAGACTCGCCGAAACATGTCAGGTAAAAAATTAACCTAAAACATAATTGTCTGCTTTTAATGAATCAGTCAAATATCAATAATAAGAAGACAAAATGAACCTAATACAAATAAATGAATGCTTAATAACTCCCCTGCACATGCTCCTAAAAATCCAAACCTTCACCTGTAAATAAAACGTCCCGACCTGAAGACATCTTAATGTTATTATTTTGTTATACACACAGCGCCGCCAAGTGGAATCAAAAATTTGTTTTTATTTTAATTTTCACGTACTGCACGGTGCCCTTTTGACGAATCCGACTGAAAATTAGTCAGAAAAGACTCAAGACAATGATCTTACTCTCTGCCGAATTTTGTGACGTTTTGGCAAAAGGCGTGGCTATTACGGTGCTGAAAAGTCCGATTGTACTCTGTGGCAACAAAAGCTCCGGCAACATGACTCAGATGATCCTATCTTCTCGAAGTTGTACACATTTGAGGATACTTCAGCCCAGAAGACATCTACCAACTTATTTTACATCGTAGTAGTAGCGCCACCAACTGGTAAAAGCTAATACAAGTTATTTTCTTGGATGTTTTTCTCCGTGCAACTCAACAAGGTCGCCCTCATATATGCTCGGATGACTGTTTCGGCCATGAGGATGTCACAATACGAAATTAGTCCTTTTTCGTGAAAAGTTGTGGGAGTGGCATTGCACTGTTCGGCAATAAAACAACGCTGATTATGAGGTTCTAAATATGAACGACAACTCGTGAAACTTTACACACACATCAGGCCGAGCAAATTTATCAATATTTTATACGTTAGTTGTGCAGCTTTTTTTAAATGGCTCGCCATGGCCCTCGAGAAATGTTCAAAAAAGCAGCCCTGATTGAGTGTTTCACCTCGCTTTTTGTAAATTTTATGGAGTACAGTGAACCCTCGGTTATCGCGGTTAATGGGGACCGAGACCACCCGCGAAAACTGAAAATCCGCGAAGTAGCGGCGCACCTTCAAAAATGCTTTAAAAAAATATACAATATATATATATATAGATATATATATATATATATATATATATATATATACGGGGAGAGAGAGAGTGAAATTCATTTTATAACAAAAAAACCAAATTATTATTAAAACGTATTATTTTTTTATTCCCCAGCCATTCTTTTTGTATTTATTTAATTACTCCGACTTTTACCTGCTGGTACGCCGTCCGGTGTGCCCTGTGAAATGAAAGGTGGCATTCTTTATTTATTTATTCATTTATTCATTCATAACTGACAGCCTCGCGCTCCGCTCGTGCCCGGGCGGAAGAGGTGCTCCAATTCGGCTTAACTGTGACACACGCCCGCCCTCCTCCCCCGGAACTTCCATTCTGTTAAACTTAGGGGCCGCTTGGCACCGCCCGTGCCCGGGGAAGGTGCTCCTCTTCGGCTTACTGTGACGCGAGCATGCCCTCCTCCTCCGGAGCTTCCATTCAGTTAAACTTAGGGGCCGCTTGGAACCGCCCGTGCCCGGGGAAGGTGCTCCTCTTCGGCTTACTGTGACGCGAGCATGCCCTCCTCCTCCGGAGCTTCCATTCGGTTAAACTTAGGGGCCGCTTGGAACCGCCCGTGCCCGGGGAAGGTGCTCCTCTTCGGCTTACTGTGACGCGAGCATGCCCTCCTCCTCCGGAGCTTCCATTCGGTTAAACTTAGGGGCCGCTTGGCACCGCCCGTGCCCGGGGAAGGTGCTCCTCTACGGCTTAACTGCCACGCACGCCGGCCGGAGCTCTGGTACGGTCCGAACCGCGCGAAACGTCGCCACCGATCGTGTCCGGGAGAACGTGCTCTTCTTCGTCCACTCTCCTCTTCGCCCACGCTCTTCTTCGGCGCACGCCGGCCGTCTAACCGCTCCAGCGCCCCATTTGAGGATATTCAGGCCCTGAAGACGGCTGCCAACTTATTTTTGATCGCAGTGGTAGCGCCACCAACTGGTTAAAACAAATACAAATTATTTTCGTTGATTTTTTTCTCCGGGCAGGTTAACAAAATCTACCTTACATTTGCTCGGATGAGTGTTTAGGCCTTGAGGATGTCACAATACGAAAGTCTTTCGCCTTCTTCAGAGTGTCACATGATGGTGTCTTGTGGCCCGTCTTTATCAGCTGATGTTCCATGAGGGCGTGACTTACCTGTCACAAGAATGAAGGCAAGTCACGCCCCCCGCTGTCCGTTCACTCCGCCAAAATGCTGCTCCAGGTGGTAGGTGCTCCAATTCGGCTTAACTGTGACACACGCCCGCCCTCCTCCCCCGGAACTTCCATTCTGTTAAACTTAGGGGCCGCTTGGCACCGCCCGTGCCCGGGGAAGGTGCTCCTCTTCGGCTTACTGTGACGCGAGCATGCCCTCCTCCTCCGGAGCTTCCATTCGGTTAAACTTAGGGGCCGCTTGGCACCGCCCGTGCCCGGGGAAGGTGCTCCTCTACGGCTTAACTGTCACGCACGCCGGCCGGAGCTCTGGTACGGTCCGAACCGCGCGAAACGTCGCCACCGATCGTGTCCGGGAGAACGTGCTCTTCTTCGTCCACTCTCCTCTTCGCCCACGCTCTTCTTCGGCGCACGCCGGCCGTCTAACCGCTCCAGCGCCCCATTTGAGGATATTCAGGCCCTGAAGACGGCTGCCAACTTATTTTTGATCGCAGTGGTAGCGCCACCAACTGGTTAAAACAAATACAAATTATTTTCGTTGATTTTTTTCTCCGGGCAGGTTAACAAAATCTACCTTACATTTGCTCGGATGAGTGTTTAGGCCTTGAGGATGTCACAATACGAAAGTCTTTCGCCTTCTTCAGAGTGTCACATGATGGTGTCTTGTGGCCCGTCTTTATCAGCTGATGTTCCATGAGGGCGTGACTTACCTGTCACAAGAATGAAGGCAAGTCACGCCCCCCGCTGTCCGTTCACTCCGCCAAAATGCTGCTCCAGGTGGTAGGTGCTCCAATTCGGCTTAACTGTGACACACGCCCGCCCTCCTCCCCCGGAACTTCCATTCTGTTAAACTTAGGGGCCGCTTGGCACCGCCCGTGCCCGGGGAAGGTGCTCCTCTTCGGCTTACTGTGACGCGAGCATGCCCTCCTCCTCCGGAGCTTCCATTCAGTTAAACTTAGGGGCCGCTTGGAACCGCCCGTGCCCGGGGAAGGTGCTCCTCTTCGGCTTACTGTGACGCGAGCATGCCCTCCTCCTCCGGAGCTTCCATTCGGTTAAACTTAGGGGCCGCTTGGAACCGCCCGTGCCCGGGGAAGGTGCTCCTCTTCGGCTTACTGTGACGCGAGCATGCCCTCCTCCTCCGGAGCTTCCATTCGGTTAAACTTAGGGGCCGCTTGGCACCGCCCGTGCCCGGGGAAGGTGCTCCTCTACGGCTTAACTGCCACGCACGCCGGCCGGAGCTCTGGTACGGTCCGAACCGCGCGAAACGTCGCCACCGATCGTGTCCGGGAGAACGTGCTCTTCTTCGTCCACTCTCCTCTTCACCCACGCTCTTCTTCGGCGCACGCCGGCCGTCTAACCGCTCCAGCGCCCCATTTGAGGATATTCAGGCCCTGAAGACGGCTGCCAACTTATTTTTGATCGCAGTGGTAGCACCACCAACTGGTTAAAACAAATACAAATTATTTTCGCTCGGCGAAACTACAATGCCCCCGAATATTTTTTAGACCCGCGAAGCACTGAACCCGCGAAAGGTGAACCGCGAAGTAGCGAGGGTTCACTGTATGTATAAGACCAAGACCTACAAAAAAGTCTCTTGGAGCAATGAGCTAGGTTTTACAGGAAGTCGGCCATTTTGAATTTACTTAAAAGGGGGCGGGTCACCACAATGGACTTTGTGTAGAAATTATTATTGGGGCCCGAGCAGCGACGGCGGCGAGGTCCCTATTGTTTTTGTAGAAATTATTATTAGGGCCTGAGCAGCGACCGCTACGAGGTCCCCATTGTTTTTGTGGAAATTATTATTATTTTTATTATTATTATTATTAGGGCCCGAGCAGTGACCGCTGCGAGGTCCCTATTGTTTTTCTAGAAATTGTTATTAGGGCCCGAGCTGCGACGGCTGCGAGGTCCCTATTGTTTTTGTAGAAAATATTATTACTTTTATTATTATTTATATTATTATTATTATTATTAGGGCCTGAGCAGCGACCGCTGCGAAGTACCTATTGTTTTTGTAGAAATTATTATTATTATTATTTTTCCGATTGTTCGATCGCATTTTTGCCCCCCGAAACATGCACAAAAACTCACCAAACTTGGCAGTCTCATCGGGCATGGCGAAAGATTTGATATTTTAACGTCTAATATGAACAGGAAGTGAGTTATGAATTTTTGAAAGTCCGACTTTTGCCCTTTTTTGCATGTTTACAGGGGTCATTCTTTTGCACCCTGATCCTAAAGGCTTCATCTGATTGCCTTAAAATTCTGTCTGTAGCATCTGAAGACCTGGGACAAACACTGGGGCTAAAATTTTTTGTTTCCGAAATACTATATGACGGGGGCGGGTCTTCAAAGTTTTCACTTAAGATTTCCTTCGCCGCAATGGACAAAATGCTTAATAACTCTCCTGCACATGCTGCTAAAAATCCAAAACTTCACATGTACATAAAAAGTCTGTACCTGAAGACATCTATATGTTTATATTCAGTTATACACCTTGCGCCAATCAATATCATTTTTTACATTTTGACGTACTGCACGGTGCCCTTTTAACGAATCTGATTGAAAATTGGCTAGAAAAGACTCAAGACATTGATCTTACTCTATCCCTATTTTTGTGACTTTCCTTCGAAGGGCGTGGCTATTACGGTGCCGCAGAGTCTGATTATTCTCAGTGGCAACAAAAGTTCCTGCAAAATGATTCAGATGATCCATCTTCTCGAAATTTTTCACATTTGAGGATATTCAGGCCCTGAAGACGGCTGCCAACTTATTTTTGATCGCAGTGGTAGCGCCACCAACTGGTTAAAACAAATACAAATTATTTTCGTTGATGTTTTTCTCCGGGCAGGTGAACAAAATCTACCTTATATTTGCTCGGATGAGTGTTTAGGCCTTGAGCATGTCACAATACGAAAGTCTTTCGCCTTCTTCAGAGTGTCACATGATGCTGTCTTGTGACCCGTCTTTATCAGCTGATGTTCCATGAGGGCGTGACTTACCTGTCACAAGAATGAAGGCAAGTCACGCCCCCCGCTGTCCGTTCACTCCGCCAAAATGCTGCTCCAGGTGGTAGAGAGGATGAAGGCTCCCTTGTCTCTGTTCATGGTTTTTATGCCTCGCTTGCAGATCTCAATGGCCTCTCTGATCCAGCGCTGTTGTTTGTTCTCTTCGGTGCGGATGACCCTGCCCTTCTCCCGGTCCATGATGTGGTTTTCCCTTTTGCAGTGGTCAGTGATTGCTGATTTGTAATGTTCATGTTGTGCTTGTTCTTTTACTGCTCTGATTTTTTCATTTTTTTGACAGGTAAGTCACACCCTCATGGAACATCAGCTGATAAAGACGGGTCTCAAGACACCATCATGCGACACTCTGAAGAAGGCAAAAGACTCGCCGAAACATGTCAGGTAAAAAATTAACCTAAAACATAATTGTCTGCTTTTAATGAATCAGTCAAATATCAATAATAAGAAGACAAAATGAACCTAATACAAATAAATGAATGCTTAATAACTCCCCTGCACATGCTCCTAAAAATCCAAACCTTCACCTGTAAATAAAACGTCCCGACCTGAAGACATCTTAATGTTATTATTTTGTTATACACACAGCGCCGCCAAGTGGAATCAAAAATTTGTTTTTATTTTAATTTTCACGTACTGCACGGTGCCCTTTTGACGAATCCGACTGAAAATTAGTCAGAAAAGACTCAAGACAATGATCTTACTTTCTGCCGAATTTTGTGACGTTTTGGCAAAAGGCGTGGCTATTACGGTGCTGAAAAGTCCGATTGTACTCTGTGGCAACAAAAGCTCCGGCAACATGACTCAGATGATCCTATCTTCTCGAAGTTGTACACATTTGAGGATACTTCAGCCCAGAAGACATCTACCAACTTATTTTACATCGTAGTAGTAGCGCCACCAACTGGTAAAAGCTAATACAAGTTATTTTCTTGGATGTTTTTCTCCGTGCAACTCAACAAGGTCGCCCTCATATATGCTCGGATGACTGTTTCGGCCATGAGGATGTCACAATACGAAATTAGTCCTTTTTCGTGAAAAGTTGTGGGAGTGGCATTGCACTGTTCGGCAATAAAACAACGCTGATTATGAGGTTCTAAATATGAACGACAACTCGTGAAACTTTACACACACATCAGGCCGAGCAAATTTATCAATATTTTATACGTTAGTTGTGCAGCTTTTTTTAAATGGCTCGCCATGGCCCTCGAGAAATGTTCAAAAAAGCAGCCCTGATTGAGTGTTTCACCTCGCTTTTTGTAAATTTTATGGAGTACAGTGAACCCTCGGTTATCGCGGTTAATGGGGTCCGAGACCACCCGCGAAAACTGAAAATCCGCGAAGTAGCGGCGCACCTTCAAAAATGCTTAAAAAAAATATACAATATATATAATAAATATATATATATATATATATATATATATATATATATATATATATATATATATATATATATATATATATATATATATATATATATATATATATACGGGGAGAGAGAGAGTGAAATTCATGTTATAACAAAAAAAACAAATTATTATTAAAACGTATTATTTTTTTATTCCCCAGCCATTCTTTTTGTATTTATTTAATTACTCCGACTTTTACCTGCTGGTACGCCGTCCGGTGTGCCCTGTGAAATGAAAGGTGGCATTCTTTATTTATTTATTCATTTATTCATTCATAACTGACAGCCTCGCGCTCCGCTCGTGCCCGGGCAGAAGAGGTGCTCCAATTTGGCTTAACTGTGACACACGCCCGTCCTCCTCCCCCGGAGCTTCCATTCGGTTAAACTTAGGGGCCGCTTGGCACCGCCCGTGCCCGGGGAAGGTGCTCCTCTTCGGCTTACTGTGACGCGAGCATGCCCTCCTCCTCCGGAGCTTCCATTCGGTTAAACTTAGGGGCCGCTTGGAACCGCCCGTGCCCGGGGAAGGTGCTCCTCTTCGGCTTACTGTGACGCGAGCATGCCCTCCTCCTCCGGAGCTTCCATTCGGTTAAACTTAGGGGCCGCTTGGCACCGCCCGTGCCCGGGGAAGGTGCTCCTCTACGGCTTAACTGCCACGCACGCTGGCCGGAGCTCTGGTACGGTCCGAACCGCGCGAAACGTCGCCACCGATCGTGTCCGGGGGAACGTGCTCTTCTTCGTCCACTCTCCTCTTCGCCCACGCTCTTCTTCGGCGCACGCCGGCCGTCTAACCGCTCCAGCGCCCCGTCGTGCCGCTCGGCGAAACTACAATGCCCCCGAATATTTTTTAGACCCGCGAAGCACTGAACCCGCGAAAGGTGAACCGCGAAGTAGCGAGGGTTCACTGTATGTATAAGACCAAGACCTACAAAAAAGTCTCTTGGAGCAATGAGCTAGGTTTTACAGGAAGTCGGCCATTTTGAATTTACTTAAAAGGGGGCGGGTCACCACAATGGACTTTGTGTAGAAATTATTATTGGGGCCCGAGCAGCGACCGCGGCGAGGTCCCTATTGTTTTTGTAGAAAATATTATTACTTTTATTATTATTATTATTATTATTATTATTAGGGCCTGAGCAGCGACCGCTGCGAAGTCCCTATTGTTTTTGTAGAAATTATTATTATTATTATTTTTCCGATTGTTCGATCGCATTTTTGACCCCCGAAACATGCACAAAAACTCACCAAACTTGGCAGTCTCATCGGGCATGGCGAAAAATTTGATATTTTAACGTCTCATATGAACAGGAAGTGAGTTATGAATTTTTGAAAGTCCGACTTTTGCCCTTTTTTGCATGTTTACAGGGGTCATTCTTTTGCACCCTGATCCTAAAGGCTTCATCTGATTGCCTTAAAATTCTGTCTGTAGCATCTGAAGACCTGGGACAAACACTGGGGCTAAAATTTTTTGTTTCCGAAATACTATATGACGGGGGCGGGGCATCAAAGTTTTCACTTAAGATTTCCTTCGCCGCAATGGACAAAATGCTTAATAACTCTCCTGCACATGCTGCTACAAATCCAAAACTTCACATGTACATAAAGAGTCTGTACCTGAAGACATCTATATGTTTATATTCAGTTATACACCTTGCGCCAATCAATATCATTTTTTACATTTTGACGTACTGCACGGTGCCCTTTTAACGAATCTGATTGAAAATTGGCTAGAAAAGACTCAAGACATTGATCTTACTCTATCCCTATTTTTGTGACTTTCCTTCGAAGGGCGTGGCTATTACGGTGCCGCAGAGTCTGATTATTCTCCGTGGCAACAAAAGTTCCTGCAAAATGATTCAGATGATCCATCTTCTCGAAATTTTTCACATTTGAGGATATTCAGGCCCTGAAGACGGCTGCCAACTTATTTTTGATCGCAGTGGTAGCGCCACCAACTGGTTAAAACAAATACAAATTATTTTCGTTGATGTTTTTCTCCGGGCATGTTAACAAAATCTACCTTATATTTGCTCGGATGAGTGTTTCGGCCTTGAGCATGTCACAATACGAAAGTCTTTCGCCTTCTTCAGAGTGTCACATGATGGTGTCTTGTGACCCGTCTTTATCAGCTGATGTTCCATGAGGGCGTGACTTACCTGTCACAAGAATGAAGGCAAGTCACGCCCCCCGCTGTCCGTTCACTCCGCCAAGATGCTGGTCCAGGTGGTAGAGAGGATGAAGGCTCCCTTGTCTCTGTTCATGGTTTTTATGCCTCGCTTGCAGATCTCAATGGCCTCTCTGATCCAGCGCTGTTGTTTGTTCTCTTCTGTGCGGATGACCCTGCCCTTCTCCCGGTCCATGATGTGGTTTTCCCTTTTGCAGTGGTCAGTGATTGCTGATTTGTAATGTTCATGTTGTGCTTGTTCTTTTACTGCTCTGATTTTTTTCATTTTTTTGACAGGTAAGTCACACCCTCATGGAACATCAGCTCAAGACACCATCATGCGACACTCTGAAGAAGGCGAAAGACTCGCCGAAACATGTCAGGTAAAAAATTAACCTAAAACATAATTGTCTGCTTTTAATGAATCAGTCAAATATCAATAATAAGAAGACAAAATGAACCTAATACAAATAAATGAATGCTTAATAACTCCCCTGCACATGCTCCTAAAAATCCAAACCTTCACCTGTAAATAAAACGTCCCGACCTGAAGACATCTTAATGTTATTATTTTGTTATACACACAGTGCCGCCAAGTGGAATCAAAAATTTGTTTTTATTTTAATTTTCACGTACTGCACGGTGCCCTTTTGACGAATCCGACTGAAAATGAGTCAGAAAAGATTCAAGACAATGATCTTACTCTGCCGAATTTTGTGACGTTTTGGCAAAAGGCGTGGCTATTACGGTGCTGAAAAGTCCGATTGTACTCTGTGGCAACAAAAGCTCCAGCAACATGACTCAGATGATCCTATCTTCTCGAAGTTGTACACATTTGAGGATACTTCAGCCCTGAAGACATCTACCAACTTATTTTTCATCGTAGTAGTAGCGCCACCAACTGGTAAAAGCTAATACAAGTTATTTTCTTGGATGTTTTTCTCCGTGCAACTCAACAAGGTCGCCCTCATATATGCTCGGATGACTGTTTCGGCCATGAGGATGTCACAATACGAAATTCGTGATTTTTCGTGAAAAGTTGTGGGAGTGGCATTGCACTGTTCGGCAATAAAACAACGCTAATTATGAGGTTCTAAATATGAACGACAACTCGTGAAACTTTACACACACATCAGGCCGAGCAAATTTATCAATATTTTATACGTTAGTTGTGCAGCTTTTTTGAAATGGCTCGCCATGGCCCTCGAGAAATGTTCAAAAAAGCAGCCCTGGTTGAGTGTTTCACCTCGCTTTTTGTAAATTTTATGGAGTACAGTGAACCCTCGGTTATTGCGGTTAATGGGGACCGAGACCACCCGCAAAAACTGAAAATCCGCGAAGTAGCGGCGCACCTTCAAAAATGCTTAAAAAAAATATACAATATATATAATAAATATATAAATATATATATATATATATATATATATATATATATATATATAGATATATATATATATATATACGGGGAGAGAGAGAGTGAAATTCATGTTATAACAAAAAAACCAAATTATTATTAAAACGTATTATTTTTTTATTCCCCAGCCATTCTTTTTGTATTTATTTAATTACTCCGACTTTTACCTGCTGGTACGCCGTCCGGTGTGCCCTGTGAAATGAAAGGTGGCATTCTTTATTTATTTATTCATTTATTCATTCATAACTGACAGCCTCGCGCTCCGCTCGTGCCCGGGCAGAAGAGGTGCTCCAATTCGGCTTAACTGTGACACACGCCCGCCCTCCTCCCCCGGAGCTTCCATTCGGTTAAACTTAGGGGCCGCTTGGCACCGCCGTGCCCGGGGTAGGTGCTCCTCTTCGGCTTACTGTGACGCGAGCATGCCCTCCTCCTCCGGAGCTTCCATTCGGTTAAACTTAGGGGCCGCTTGGAACCGCCCGTGCCCGGGGAAGGTGCTTCTCTTCGGCTTACTGTGACGCGAGCATGCCCTCCTCCTCCGGAGCTTCCATTCGGTTAAACTTAGGGGCCGCTTGGAACCGCCCGTGCCCGGGGAAGGTGCTCCTCTTCGGCTTACTGTGACGCGAACATGCCCTCCTCCTCCGGAGCTTCCATTCGGTTAAACTTAGGGGCCGCTTGGCACCGCCCGTGCCCGGGGAAGGTGCTCCTCTACGGCTTAACTGCCACGCACGCCGGCCGGAGCTCTGGTACGGTCCGAACCGCGCGAAACGTCGCCACCGATCGTGTCCGGGGGAACGTGCTCTTCTTCGTCCACTCTCCTCTTCGCCCACGCTCTTCTTCGGCGCACGCCGGCCGTCTAACCGCTCCAGCGCCCCGTCGTGCCGCTTGGCGAAACTACAATGCCCCCGAATATTTTTTAGACCCGCGAAGCACTGAACCCGCGAAAGGTGAACCGCGAAGTAGCGAGGGTTCACTGTATGTATAAGACCAAGACCTACAAAAAAGTCTCTTGGAGCAATGAGCTAGGTTTTACAGGAAGTCGGCCATTTTGAATTTACTTAAAAGGGGGCGGGTCACCACAATGGACTTTGTGTAGAAATTATTATTGGGGCCCGAGCAGCGACCGCGGCGAGGTCCCTATTGTTTTTGTAGAAAATATTATTACTTTTATTATTATTATTATTATTATTAGGGCCTGAGCAGCGACCGCTGCGAAGTCCCTATTGTTTTTGTAGAAATTAGTATTATTATTATTTTTCCGATTGTTCGATCGCATTTTTGACCCCCGAAACATGCACAAAAACTCACCAAACTTGGCAGTCTCATCGGGCATGGCGAAAAATTTTATATTTTGTAACGTCTAATATGAACAGGAAGTGAGTTATTAATTTTTGAAAGTCCGACTTTTGCCCTTTTTTGCATGTTTACAGGGGTCATTCTTTTGCACCCTGATCCTAAAGGCTTCATCTGATTGCCTTAAAGTTCTGTCTGGAGCATCTTAAGACCTGGGACAAACACTGGGGCTAAAATTTTTTGTTTCCGAAATACTATATGACGGGGGCGGGGCTTCAAAGTTTTCACTTAAGATTTCCTTCGCCGCAATGGACAAAATGCTTAATAACTCTCCTGCACATGCTGCTAAAAATCCAAAACTTCACATGTACATAAAGAGTCGGTATCTGAAGACATCTATATGTTTATATTCAGTTATACACCTTGCGCCAATCAATATCAATTTTTACATTTTGACGTACTGCACGGTGCCCTTTTAACGAATCCGATTGAAAATTGGCTAGAAAAGACTCAAGACATTGATCTTACTCTATCCCTATTTTTACGACTTTCCTTCAAAGGGCGTGGCTATTACGGTGCCGCAGAGTCTGATTATTCTCCGTGGCAACAAAAGTTCCTGCAAAATGATTCAGATGATCCATCTTCTGGAAATCTTTCACATTTGAGGATATTCAGGCCCTGAAGACGGCTGCCAACTTATTTTTGATCGCAGTGGTAGTGCCACCAACTGGTTAAAACAAATACAAATTATTTTCGTTGATGTTTTTCTCCGGGCAGGTGAACAAAATCTACCTTATATTTGCTCGGATGAGTGTTTAGGCCTTGAGCATGTCACAATACGAAAGTCTTTCGCCTTCTTCAGAGTGTCACATGATGCTGTCTTGTGACCCGTCTTTATCAGCTGATGTTCCATGAGGGCGTGACTTACCTGTCACAAGAATGAAGGCAAGTCACGCCCCCCGCTGTCCGTTCACTCCGCCAAGATGCTGGTCCAGGTGGTAGAGAGGATGAAGGCTCCCTTGTCTCTGTTCATGGTTTTTATGCCTCGCTTGCAGATCTCAATGGCCTCTCTGATCCAGCGCTGTTGTTTGTTCTCTTCTGTGCGGATGACCCTGCCCTTCTCCCGGTCCATGATGTGGTTTTCCCTTTTGCAGTGGTCAGTGATTGCTGATTTGTAATGTTCATGTTGTGCTTGTTCTTTTACTGCTCTGATTTTTTCATTTTTTTGACAGGTAAGTCACACCCTCATGGAACATCAGCTCAAGACACCATCATGCGACACTCTGAAGAAGGCGAAAGACTCGCCGAAACATGTCAGGTAAAAAATTAACCTAAAACATAATTGTCTGCTTTTAATGAATCAGTCAAATATCAATAATAAGAAGACAAAATGAACCTAATACAAATAAATGAATGCTTAATAACTCCCCTGCACATGCTCCTAAAAATCCAAACCTTCACCTGTAAATAAAACGTCCCGACCTGAAGACATCTTAATGTTATTATTTTGTTATACACACAGTGCCGCCAAGTGGAATCAAAAATTTGTTTTTATTTTAATTTTCACGTACTGCACGGTGCCCTTTTGACGAATCCGACTGAAAATGAGTCAGAAAAGATTCAAGACAATGATCTTACTCTCTGCCGAATTTTGTGACGTTTTGGCAAAAGGCGTGGCTATTAAGGTGCTGAAAAGTCCGATTGTACTCTGTGGCAACAAAAGCTCCGGCAACATGACTCAGATGATCCTATCTTCTCGAAGTTGTACACATTTGAGGATACTTCAGCCCTGAAGACATCTACCAACTTATTTTACATCGTAGTAGTAGCGCCACCAACTGGTAAAAGCTAATACAAGTTATTTTCTTGGATGTTTTTCTCCGTGCAACTCAACAAGGTCGCCCTCATATATGCTCGGATGACTGTTTCGGCCATGAGGATGTCACAATACGAAATTCGTCCTTTTTCATGAAAAGTTGTGGGAGTGGCATTGCACTGTTCGGCAATAAAACAAAGCTGATTATGAGGTTCTAAATATGAACGACAACTTGTAAAACTTTACACACACATCAGGCCGAGCAAATTTATCAATATTTTATACGTTAGTTGTGCAGCTTTTTTTAAATGGCTCGCCATGGCCCTCGAGAAATGTTAAAAAAAGCAGCTCTGGTTGAGTGTTTCACCTCGCTTTTTTTAAATTTTATGGAGTACAGTGAACCCTCGGTTATCGCGGTTAACGGGGACCGAGACCACCCGCGAAAACTGAAAATCCGCGAAGTAGCGGCGCACCTTCAAAAATGCTTAAAAAAAATAAACAGGTCACTGCTCGGGCCCTAATAATAATAATAATAATAATTTCCACAAAAACAATGGGGACCTCGTAGCGGTCGCTGCTCGGGCCCTAATAATAATTTCTACAAAAACAATAGGGACCTCGCCGCGGTCGCAGCTCGGGCCCCAATAATAATTTCTACACAAAGTCCATTGTGGTGACCCGCCCCCTTTTAAGTAAATTCAAAATGGCCGACTTCCTGTAAAACCTAGCTCATTGCTCCAAGAGTCTTTTTTGTAGGTCTTGGTCTTATACATACAGTGAACCCTCGCTACTTGGCGGTTCACCTTTCGCGGGTTCAGTGCTTCGCGGGTCTAAAAAATATTCGGGGGCATTGTAGTTTCGCCGAGCGGCACGACGGGGCGCTGGAGCGGTTAGACGGCCGGCGTGCGCCAAAGAAGAGCGTGGGCGAAGAGGAGAGTGGACGAAGAAGAGCACGTTCCCCCGGACACGATCGGTGGCGACGTTTCGCGCGGTTCGGACAGTACCAGAGCTCCGGCCGGCGTGCGTGGCAGTTAAGCCGTAGAGGAGCACCTTCCCCGGGCACGGGCGGTGCCAAGCGGCCCCTAAGTTTAACCGAATGGAAGCTCCGGAGGAGGAGGGCATGCTCGCGTCACAGTAAGCCGAAAAGGAGCACCTTCCCCGGGCACGGGCGGTTCCAAGCGTCCCCTAAGTTTAACCGAATGGAAGCTCCGGAGGAGGAGGGCATGCTCGCGTCACAGTAAGCCGAAGAGGAGCACCTTCCCCGGCCACGGGCGGTTCCAAGCGGCCCCTAAGTTTAACCGAATGGAAGCTCCGGAGGAGGAGGGCATGCTCGCGTCACAGTAAGCCGAAGAGGAGCACCTTCCCCGGGCACGGGCGGTGCCAAGCGGCCCCTAAGTTTAACCGAATGGAAGCTCCGGGGGAGGAGGGTGGGCGTGTGTCACAGTTAAGCCGAATTGGAGCACCTCTTCCGCCCGGGAACGAGCGGAGCGCGAAGCTGTCAGTTATGAATGAATAAATAAATAAAGAAAGAAAGAATGGCACCTTTCATTTCACAGGGCACACCAGACGGCGTACCAGCAGGTAAAAGTCTGAGTAATTAAATAAATACAAAAAGAATGGCTGGGGAATAAAAAAATAATACGTTTTAATAATAATTTGGTTTTTTTGTTATAACATCAATTTCACTCTCTCTCTCTCTCCCCGTATATATATATTTATATATTTATTATATATATTGTATTTTTTTTTAAGCATTTTTGAAGGTGCGCCGCTACTTCGCGGATTTTCAGTTTTCGCGGGTGGTCTCGGTCCCCATTAACCGCGATAACCGAGGGTTCACTGTACTCCATAAAATTTACAAAAAGCGAGGTGAAACACTCAACCAGGGCTGCTTTTTTTAACATTTCTCGAGGGCCATGGCGAGCCATTTCAAAATAGCTGCACAACTAACGTATAAAATATTGATAAATTTGCTCTGCCTGATGTGTGTGTAAAGTTTCACGAGTTGTCGTTCATATTTAGAACCTCATAATCAGCGTTGTTTTATTGCCGAACAGTGCAATGCCACTCCCACAACTTTTCACGAAAAAGGATGAATTTCGTATTGTGACATCCTCATGGCCGAAACAGTCATCCGAGCATATATGAGGGCGACCTTGTTGAGTTGCACGGAGAAAAACATCCAAAAAAATAACTTGTATTAGCTTTTACCAGTTGGTGGCGCTACTACTACGATGAAAAATAAGTTGGTGGATGTCTTCAGGGCTGAAGTATCCTCAAATGTGTACAACTTCGAGAAGATAGTATCATCTGAGTAATGTTGCCGGAGCTTTTGTTGCCACAGAGTACAATCGGACTTTTCAGCACCGTAATAGCCACGCCTTTTGCCAAAACGTCACAAAATTCGGCAGAGAGTAAGTGAGTCTTTTCTGACTAATTTTCAGTCGGATTCGTCAAAAGGGCACCGTGCAGTACGTGAAAATTAAAATAAAAACAAATTTTTGATTCCACTTGGCGGCGCTGTGTGTATAACAAAATAATAACATTAAGATGTCTTCAGGTCGGGACGTTTTATTTACAGGTGAAGGTTTGGATTTTTAGGAGCATGTCCAGGGGAGTTATTAAGCATTCATTTATTTGTATTAGGTTCATTTTGTCTTCTTATTATTGATATTTGACTGATTCATTAAAAGCAGACAATTATGTTTTAGGTTAATTTTTTACCTGACATGTTTCGGCGAGTCTTTCGCCTTCTTCAGAGTGTCGCATGATGGTGTCTTGAGACCCGTCTTTATCAGCTGATGTTCCATGAGGGTGTGACTTACCTGTCAAAAAAATTAAAAAATCAGAGCAGTAAAAGAACAAGCACAACATGAACATTACAAATCAGCAATCACTGACCACTGCAAAAGGGAAAACCACATCATGGACTGGGAGAAGGGCAGGGTCATCCGCACCGGAGAGAACAAACTACAGCGCTGGATCAAAGAAGCAATTGAGATCTGCAAGCGAGGCATAAAAACCATGAACAGAGACAAGGGAGCCTTCATCCTCTCTACCACCTGGAGCAGCATCTTGGCGGAGTGAACGGACAGCGGGGGGCGTGACTTGCCTTCATTCTTGTGACAGGTAAGGCACGCCTTCATGGAACATCAGCTGATTAAGACTGGTCACAAGACACCATCACAGGGTTCGAAGTTAACTTTAAAAACTGCTTCCCCATAGGGCAAGTGCCACTAAAATTTGCCTTGCCCGAGTGGCCAAATTACTTGCCCAACTTGGGCAAGTGACAATTCTTTTTCTCTTGCCCTGAGTGACTTTTTGTATGACAAAGTGTATAATTACAAATTGCATGAATTTTTTGTTCGGACAGTTCCCGCCTAGAAAGAATTAAAAATACGTTACAATCATAAGTGTTGCTTATATAAAAATGTATCATGTATTAACACATTAATTAGGTGTCTGCTGACCCAGGATTATGTTATTGTTATGTTATGTTATATATCAAAGAGAATGTGGAATGACACTGAACGATGGAAGGTGGAAGGATGTGGAAAGATCGTGAATGACATTGAATGATTTGGAATGACACTGAAAGATTTTGAATAATACTGAATGACACTGAATGAAGTAAAACTCTCTGGGAACGGGCCAATTCAAGATAGCTGCCGCACTGTGGGGGAGGCTTTGGTACCAAATTTGGAAAGAGACCCAAACGGTTGGGTCCATTTTATATCAGTGTGGGGGTGAAACGTTGGTCTCTGCGGAGCTGTCTGAATATTGGAGAAGTGAGAAGACAAAGTAAAACAGAACAATTAAAATCACTCTTCAAATACATATTGTTTGGTAAGCAGAGCATGATTTACAGCTCACCATTTTATTGCATGCACCAAGCATGTTATACATTTTTCTGTCCACGGGATGGCGTAGTCAAGAAAAATGAAGCATCTCGAAGCCCATTCGTGTGTGAAGTATTTCCCTGCAGGGCTTGGCTGCTTTATGGGGCTTCATTTTGCCATCACTAGTTTTAGATAGTTTTAATTTTTGAAAGAGCATTTTCATTTTACAGTGAACCCTCGCTACTTCGCGGTTCACCTTTCGCGGGTTCAGTGCTTCGCGGGTCTAAAAAATATTCGGGGGCATTGTAGTTTCGCCGAGCGGCACGACGGGGCGCTGGAGCTGTAAGACGGCCGGCATGCGCCGAAGAAGAGCGTGGGCGAAGAGGAGAGTGGACGAAGAAGAGCACGTTCCCCCGGGCACGATTTGGGGCGACGTTTCGCGCGGTTCGGACCGTACCAGAGCTCCGGCCAGCGTGCGTGGCAGTTAAGCCGAAGAGGAACAACTTCCGCCCGGGCACTAGCGGGGCGACATTTCGCTCTGTTCGGGAGCGTACGAGAGCTCCGGAGGAGGCCGGCCGGCGTGCGTGGCAGTTAAGCCGAAGAGGAGCACCTTCCCCGGGCACGGGCGGTGTCAAGCGGCCCCTAAGTTTAACCGAATGGAAGCTCCGGAGGAGGAGGGCATGCTCGCGTCACAGTTAAGCCGAAGAGAAGCACCTTCCCCGGGCACGGGCGGGGCGAAATGAAACCGAGTTCAACCGAACGGAGACACGCTTCGGGGGAGCAGGTGCATGACAATTAAGCCGAAGAGGAGCACCTCTTCCGCCCGAGCACGAGCGGAGCGCGAGGCTGTCAGTTATGAATGAATAAATGAATAAAAAAAATAAATGAAGAATGCCACCTTTCATACAAAAAGAAGTAATTGAATAAATACAAAAATAATGGCTGGGGAATAAAAAAATAATAAGTTTTAATAATAATTTTTTTTTTTTTGTTATAGCATGAATTTCACTCTCTCTCTCTCTACCCGTGTATATATATATATATATACATATATATATATATATATACATATTTATTATTATTTTTTTTTTAAGCATTTTTGAAGGTGCACCACTACTTCGCACTTTTTTTTTTTAAGCATTTTTGAAGGTGCGCCGCTACTTCGCGGATTTTCAGTTTTCGCGGGTGGTCTCGGTCCCCATTAACCGCGATAACCGAGGGTTCACTGTATTTTTTTCATTATCGAATTTTATTTTTTTCTATTCAAGTTTTGAGTTCATTTTCGTTTACTAAAATAACCTTGGGCTGCAACTACTATCACAGCAACGGCTCATTATATTTTGGCTGCTAAATATGCCAATTTGTCAGAGAGAAGACCGTGACAAAGAATGGCCCAATCGCAATAAACACTCTACACCATACGTTCCTCGTTGACGTGTACATGGGGTGTTGCAGAGCACAGGTTCCAAGCGTACCGATATTGCAAAATTGGGACAATGCGTGTGACGACACCAACTTCCGCCTCCTATGTCATCGAGCTTGGCGGCACGTTATCATTATGTATTTATTTGTAACAATTTTGACGTTGAGAGTGATATTAAAACTTAAGTAATGTGGTAGTTAAGAAAAAACCCTGGCTTGGGACCCACCGGAACAAGCTATAGCTTCATTTGTACTATTTGAGGCGCTCTCACAATCTGCGGCGCATGCACACAAGGTCGCTAAGTACGCTAGCTGCACTCGGACAAAACACGTAGGTGACTTTAAAAGAGTGACCGAAATTGCACACATGCAACTGTTTATCATAATGTCATAATTTGATATGTACATTTGAAGAGAATTTTTTTCAGCATGGGCACAAGAATTCCACCGAACATCGCCAGTTCAATGGGATTTTGGTTAAGTCCGCAAATAATTGTGGACAATATACTTTGGCTGCGCGCTCGAATAATTTTACTCGTATATACTTCAATGAGGGTGTAGTGTGGGTATCGGGATCTTTAACACGCCCTAACACGAAGCTGACTCTCCAACCGCCACAGCCTTTTAATGACGAAATTATAAAATAAACAAAAACACTGTTCAACAACATAAAATAAAATAAAAAATCACATCATACTTACATTTATAAACTTTAATCCTCAAGAACATTATTCTCAGGTTGACCGAAAGACGAGGACACGGGAGCGCCTCGGGCATGTTCTTCTTCCTTGTGTAGGCGAATGACGTTTTAAGGTGCTTGTCCGCCACCTGCTGTGCTGAACTATGTATTAAATAAGAAAAGCAAATTGTTGAATGTTTTTTCCCCAATGAAGACTGAATTGTAAAATACCCGGAAATGGCTTTTCTGTTTTATTGTGCATTTAAAAAAAATTCAGATTGTCCTTTTTTGTTGAGATAATTGTTGAATATTGAAATTGCACATGTAACTGGTAATTTAGTTTTAGATATTATTTGAACCAGTGGAGGGCCATGCATTTCACACCTGGGCCTTCAATGAAGTCCTACTTAGTCCTACTTGAATAAATCCCCCTCATAATACCATAATTTATGACACCACGGGTGGACAAACAATATACAGAAAAGCACTTAGACAGCACTGACCGAGTGTTGGACGATATAGCTTCTCTTGAAAGGTCCGTGTTGAAAATGGCCTCGCAAGTGAATCTTCAATTTCTAAAGATAAAGATGTCTTTTAATTGTCCAATAACGGGGACATTTGCAGTGTTACAGCAGCAAAGATATACATCACACAGTGGCACCGACGTAATGTAGCCGTTAATGTATAACATTGGCAGCAGGCATTCATAAAAAGCATGCAAATATACACAGTATATACGTATATACACAGATCCCCATGTATATACACACTTACAGCCCACAACATATACAAGTGTAAGGAAACACTCCTAATGCCTGTCTATGGTTCAGAGGGGAAATAAATAAAAATGCTGCAATGATAAAAAAAAATACTGAATGATTGAAAATACTGCAATGATAAAAATACTGCAAGAATAAAAGTACTGTACCCAGCCAACATGTCCAACTGGGCCCCAAATGGGGTAAATGCGGGATTCCTGGGTACCAAGTGGGAATGGGCTAGAAGTGGGCAATGGTACAGGGTTCCATGTGGGCGCCATCTGGGATTGGTGGGCATGGGCTTAAACTGGGCAAATGTTGTGGGTGCAATACGGGTTGTGTATGGGCTAAGTGGGCATGGGTTAGAACTGGTAAAGATAAAGATAAAGATGTCCTTTATTAGTCCCACAATGGGGAAATTTGAGGTGTTACAGCAGCAAAGATATAGCTCACACAGAGTCGGCGGCGTAATGTAGCCGTTAATGTATAACATTAGCAGCAGACATTCATAAAAAGCATGCAAATATACACAGTATAAACGTATCTAAGTGTAAGGAAACACTCCTAATGTCTGTCCATTATACAGAGGGGAAAATGCTGTAATGATAAAAACTACTGAATCTACTACTGAAACCATTTATAGGTCCTATTTGGGTTATGTGTGGGCTAAGTGGGCATGGGTTAGAACTGGTCAACCATGTGAGGGTCTCATATGGGCTGTATATGGGCCAAGTGGGCATGGGTTAGAGCTGGTCAACCATGTCTGGGTCCTATTTGGGTTATGTGTGGGCTAAGTGGGCATGGGTTAGAAGTGGTCACCATTTATCGGTCCTGTTTGGGTTATGTGTGGGATAAGTGGGCATAGGTTAGAGCTGGTCAACCATGTCTGGGTCCTGTATGGGTTATAGATGAGCTAAGCGGGCATGGGTTTGAAAATTTGTTCTGGAGCCTTTTTGATATTTAATGCATGCTATGCTAATAGTAACCACCCTGAAGACTATTCTCAGTAGAACTATTCAATGGATGCCAAAACGATAGAGACATGGCCATGGAGCCTATGCTGCGAGATTGTGAAAGGACTAAAATAAGTGTAGGATTTTTGAGGACCAGAAGTCAGCTTTTATTAGGTTTGACATTGATTTAACTTATGGAACAATGCAAATTATGGTCGGGTTGTTGTTGGACTTTTTCCGCTTTTGACTAAGGGACGGGTGTTTTTATTTTCTGGGACTCTTTAGAACAAGCGGCACGGTGGCGGACTGGTTAGCAAGTCCGCATCACAGTACAGAAGTGCAAGGTTCTCCCTGTGCCTGCTAGGGTTTTCGCCGGTTTCCTCCCACTTTCCAAAAACATCCATGATAGGTTGATTGGTCACTGGTCCAAGGTCTGAGTGTGAGAGCGGATGGTTGCTTGTCTCTGTGTGCCCTGCGATTGACTGGCAACCAGTTCAGGGTGTACCCTGTCGACTGCCCGAAGACAGCTGGGATAGGCTCCAGCACTCCCGGGGACCCTTGTGAGGACAAGAAGCAGTACAGAGGATTGATTGATTTATTAAAATTAAAATTAAATTCATGTATTTATCTATGCTAAATTTAACAAGGCTGGACGTTATATTTTGTGAATTTACATGTACCCCCAACTGTGACTTAATAACCCTTAAGGGACAAGATAACATTTTATAATATACCAGACAGCTAAGATTGTCATCTATGAACTATTTGACAAGGCAGGTCCAGCATTGTCAGCCACATCCAACAGTCAACACAGTTACTTTTTTTTAAATAAACAAAATCAACATTATTAATTAATGTTATTTTATTAATTCTGTATGCTGTGAAAGATCTTTATTCAAAGTATATTTGAAGTTATTTCTACCTTATTGCTTGATTTTTGTAGATTCAAGTTGGAGTTGTCAAAATTACAGATTCTTTTGAAGGCAGCATATTCAAACTGTGAGAAAAGGAGCGAATGCAAGCTACGCGGTCTTTGAGGTGCGGCAGAAGAGCTGAAAGCACGGTGAGTCCCGAACGATAATTGAATTAATTAATTAATCTTGGGTAAATGTCTGGCTCTCATTTTTTAGACTTACTTTACAATGTGTTTTGTAATTTTTCAAGGTTGCCTGTGTTGGAAAACTGCTTGGTGCGTTAGCTAAAACACAGTATGCTAAAATGATAAGTGACGAGAACACAGAGGGTATATCAACAACGTACGTACTCGAATTATTTTGGGGAAAACTTAAGTACATTATAATCACCCTTTTAATAATACTGATAAGCGTTGTGTGTTTTATTTATTTTTATGAGGACCTTTACAACGAGCTACATATTGTTAGCATTGGGCCTACGACGCTAAACACAGTGTCCCTCGATCTCTCTCCAAAATTCTCCAAAAGACTTAAGCTTTCACTCAAATTAATACAATCTACTCCACTAGCTCATTTAAGGCTTTTTTGTGATGTGTTTGATTTGGGTAAGTAAAGCAAAACATATTAACTGTTGAATGTTGCCTGTTATTTAAATAATAGAAATTCAAGATGAAAGTTGAACAGATATTGAAATGCTAGATTGGCTCATTCAGAATCATGCCACAATGTGCTTTGTATGTTTTGTGTGTGGGTTTATCAAGCTCTAATTCAATGCAGTGTCCAAAACGAGCGCGCATAATTGTTGGATGAATGTTGGTTAATAGAGTCAGATAATAGTTAAAATTCCAACAGTTGAACAGATGTTGAAATGCTAGATTGGCTCATTCAGAATCATGCCACAATGTGCTTTGTATGTTTTGTGTGTAGGCTTATCAAGCTCTAATTCAATGCAGTGTTGAGCTGCATTTGAGAGGAACTACGTAAGTAACTAATGTGGAAAAATTGTGACTTCTTTGTGTACTTTTATTTTGAATATTCAAATTTTGTGGGTAAAGGTTAGAGAAAATAAGTTAAAAATGAGAGCTGTACAGGTATTTAAGTTTTTGGTTTGTAAAATACCCGAATGTGGGTTTCAGCAGGTGAGGCAATGATTGGACAGAGCAAAAGCTATGCTCCAAAATAGAAGTGATTACACCTTCACTAGACTAACCTGCAGCTAATTACATAATTATAAAATTAACACTTTAACCTGGCTTCCCCATCACAGATGTATTCTTTTAAATGCAAAGCTTTTTGTTCTAGCTTTTGTTGTTAAATGACATTCATGCCCAAGTGTCTATGCATCCATTGCAGGGATGTTTTCTCAAGTGACGAGTCTGAAGCCTGTGATGACGAAGTACCATCTACACCTCCCCATGGATTGTCACAGAGAAAAAGCTTCCTAACCAAGAGAGGCGCTGCAGAAGGTCCTTGAGTACGTCCAACGTGTTGAGTCTGTGAGTCTACTGCAGGATCTAATGCAGGTATGAAAATGATGAAATTTTAATGTATTATCTTCAAAATTATAAATAATTATTTAATTTCTTGAAATATAAAATTAGGTACCCTAAACCCAAGTAGGAACCCCAGTCCCAGTACATTCCTGATTCTGGAGCTACAGAGATCAAACCATCCTACTGTATCACTAAATAGCCCCACCTCTAAAACCCTGATTCGGAAGGCCGAGTTGAAAGACTTCAGAGTTCAAGATGGTCAACTGCAACTATGATAAGCCGAATGTGTTCACCCCAAGTCGGAAACTGAGAAAAAGACTCAATTTTCACATGATTTCAGTCCCTTCTATATTTAAAAGAATGTATTGGGGCTCTAAAAATGTGAAATATTTTTACAAGTATTTCTTTTACTACTCATAGGCAGTTTCATAATAATAGTACAATTTGGCATCGTGTATTGTTTTTTGGTTCCATTCAAAATGCACAAGACGTATAGACATATTTTGTTTGTGGATCGCTGCAGCATCACACGAGCGCACAGAGACAAACGTGGCAGCAACTTAAAACAATTAAAATATCGAATCGAAATCGGGAACTGAAAATCAAAAATCGAATCGGGGCTTGAGTGAATCGTTACCTCCCTAATCATAATCATTTTGGTAGAATGTTGGGCTCTTGCCCTTTGAGTGTATATGGCGTTACCGAAGCTGTTCACTTAATCGACAATTCCTTTCCTGTGACGTTTATCATACCCAGTTTAACTGCCAAAATATTTTTAAGTGTGTGATGATTATCTGGATCGAGTGACACCCATGTTATAATGGTTGCAGGTATTGGTGGATTGGACGATAGTGTCAGAACAATGATGGCGTTCATCATGACAAATCCTCTGTCTCTGAAGTACAATCTCTTTGGACATCGTAGCAAGAACAAGCGCCGAGACCTGCCTTTTTCTGATGTTCTATACGGTAATATATTTTTTTTTTAAGGGATTGTGGTGTGAAGACATTTCAGCATGTCCCATAAGGTTTCACAATCATTAAATAGCTTTACTAAGTTGGCTTCTTGTCTTTTTTGTTTTAGGAGCACTGAAAAGGAATGGAGCCACAAAGGACATCAACGAGAAGGACACAGGCAACCCTGTCCAAGTGGTTCATGGGAGCTTGTGATCAAGGTGGGAATAGGGCAGTTCGAGCTCGGAGATCTCAAGGCAACTGTCAGGTTTAAAACGTCCTGACGCCATTTTTAGACTGAAGGTGGCATAAATCCAGACCAAACCAGTTAGAGTTTTGTTTTTGACCATTCGCGAATGGGAGAGGAAGTCAGGAGGTGAAGCAGGCGTCTTGCCAGTTCAATCTCGCGCACTCTCTCTCACTCTCTACCACCCGTTAGGTCTTTTATCAGCAACCTAAGCAGACAATGGAGGTCTGTCTGAAATTCTAGCAGGCAGGCAGGAAGCAATCAACCACAGTAGTCAGTCAGGAATTCGAAACTAAAGTGTGTGCGTGTGTTCCAGTTGTGCGCGTGTGTGCTAAAGCAATAATGTGAGTGTCTGTGTGTGTGCGCAATTATAACTGATACAAATAGTGTATAAAAACATGATTAGAAATACACAAACTATTTACATATCCTCATCCCATCTCACATTCACCCGTTTGTGGGTTTAAATCATGTCCTTACGGCTTTAAGACAGATCATCATAATGAAATCATACAACAGTGTGGTCATCCGTGGAGGGGCGAAAACCCTCAGTAGGGACAAAATTCCCCTCCTCCCTTCCGGCGTGGAACGAGATTCTCATGGTATGTTGGTCACTTGGGAATAAAACATAAAAAAACTTCAATATACCTAGTGAAAAATAACAAAACTGTCTCCACGCAGAGTTTGTCTCCACGCAGAGCTTGTCTCTGCGGCGACTTGATGGAGGCCCTTGCCTCGTTGTAGGAGGGGACAGCCGTCTTTACCTCCCGGATCTTCGTGTGTGGTGTATGTGTGTGCATGTGTGGGGGCAGGGGCAAAAGGGTCCATGTGTTATTTAGGTTTCAGTGTCCAGTTCGAGTTTGTCATTGTCCAGTTCGAATTCGTCATTCTCAACATCAATCAGGTTGTAATGGTACATTTGGGCAACAAACATGCAGTTAATAATCATCTTTGTCATAAGAATAATGCAACATGAACAGACTACACATAACAAAAATGAAAACCATAATTATCCCGATATATTGTCTTTCAAATTCTTCGTAGTGGTCATAACATCAATAATTGTTTCATTTTATTAAAAATGTAAATGCAGTAATGTTCTCCAATCAAGGCTAAAATTCTTTATGTACGTCATTAATTTCCAAACAATATCTAATCTTTTTGTTCTGTGGCTTCAACATTCGTATCTGTGGCTGGTTGTGCGGTTCCGATGTGCGTGTGGTCCGATATTGTGACTCAGGTGGGCTCCTGTTCGAGGGATTCGCGTTGCTCGGCCTTTAGCTGGAAACCGGAGAAGCTTGTACTGCAACTGGTGGATCCAGCTGCCACGCCCCGCGACCTTTGCTGCCGTCGGGGTCACTGCAATCATCTGGCGAGGGCCATCTCAGCATTCACTTGTCCCAACGAAGTCGTTTCAGCACCTTGAAGAAGAGTTGGTCTCCCACACGGACGTGATTTCTCTGTGGATCAGAACACACTGACCAGTAATTGCGTCTTTTTTTTTTTTTTCTTTTTGGTCAAAACATGTTTCCCATGTGGACTGGGACTGATGTGCCAGTCGCTGGTGGTTCTGATGAACCTGAGAGTCGATAGGGGATAGTGTCCTAACTTCGGCTGGCACTATCCTCATTGTTGTGATTGAAACACAGTCTGGTCATTGTCTCCTTTTTTTCCCTCATTGTCTTGATAAGTCTGCCCTTAACAGTCCCATTAGTGCGTTCCACAAGTCCTGCAGACTGTATGCACAATGACGCTTTGAGTCAATTTTGCAACAACTGTCCCACTTGTTACAACATCATTCACAAAATGCATAATTTTCACTTCAAATCACTTCTTGAAATTCCAAATGTCAGGATAATTTGTGTTAGGTTGAAGATGTATTTTATCCCATATTTTACTCTATTAGTATTGCAAAAGAATTGTTCCACAGCGTGACCCATGTTTGACCATATGGATGAGAAGACTTCACAGAGAAGCGGATGCCTGAAGACTGGATCAACGTCTGCAACATCAAAGGAGGTGTGCTGAGACACACCTCTGAAACAAAAGGACTGAGACTTTAGTACCAGAGCACTAAAAGGGCATATCTGCCTTTTCAATCAGTGGATGACTGCCATTGATGTCTGTCTTTCCTCTTGTGTCTGAGATGTTTACATGTTCCTGCTGGTGCTCCCCCCTTCATCCCTTAGTGCAAATACATTGTATTGTTAGGGACTTCCCTAATAAAATAGAGGGCTCGGCGGAGTGTGCTCCAGAACGAATTTGGAGATGTAACTGAGCACACCTCCGTTCGTTCTCCTCGCGAGTAAAAGATCAACTCTTGTCTTCCTTCCATTCATTTAGCCTATGTTCAGTGAATGCTTAGGTGATTGAACCTGACAATTTGATTACACAACACTTTTTCCAACTGTTTTAGCATCAACATATGTTGTCGGAAACAACTTAATCCATTTTGAAAACATATGAATTACAACCAAACAATATTGCATCTCAAACAAATAACACTGTCTAAAAAAAAGTTTTTTGTTGAAAAGTCTGTATGTGGGAACAATTTCATATCATACTACCCCTCTCTTGACACATAGTTATGCTCTTGTGTCACTCTTATTACTTTTCCAATCAATGAATTAGGCAGCCAGGATTTGCCATCTGCCAATTTGCTGATCCTGTCCTCAGCAATGTTTGCACCTTTGTTCTCCCAATGTGTGCGTTCAATTACTGGTACCTTTTTCCCTGGCGTGGGATCAAATTGTCAAGTTGATTTTCTGCGTGTGTGTGCGTGTGGGGGTGTGTTCATTTTCCCTTTTAGCTGCGCTGTGTCGATATAAAGGCGAGGCAGTTTCCAATTGTAATTGTGTCATTTTCTGTTAAGTGAATTTTGCGTTCACAAATAACTATTTTAGACGTGCTTTATGCACAACTTTTCTTTTCCTGTTGTGGTTTTTAAAGCCCAATGTCGACAGAACGCATGAACATTTATCTTGACTGTCAGTCCACATTGTAACCATACAACTCATACAAGATGGGAAACCCCAAATTTTAATTAGCTCACACCCGCCTACGCTCTTCCTGCTTATCCTAACAATCTCTTATCCGTTGGTATCACAATGTTAGTACTCCCATCGCATAAAAGTCAGTTTGATTTCAGGCTGCGACCTTGGTTCTCAAACACTTTTACTTCTTATCAGTCTGGAATGCGCACCTGGTCTGTGTTACAAGTCTGAGTTCCTCCAGTCGGGAGGAAGGTCAAGTCGCGGTTTGGTGATAATTTGGACGGCTCCACAGTCGTGTGGCGCCTCCTAGATGATGCGGGGAAAAAATGACGCTGGGCTGAAATGCACCGCAACTTATCAGTATAATGTGTCCCTGTGACAATTAGGCCGGCGTGCAATGTGAATGTGGTGGGAAAAGAATGTAATTTTTTGATTCCTTAAAGCAGCAGTGAAAGCTCTTAATCACACTCTAAGTGGTTCTCTGCCACGAAATCCAAATTGTTGTGACTAAATATGCAAATGAATTCATTTTGCCCTGGTTCCTGCAGTAACCCAGGCTAATGAAGTCATTTTTTGCAGTCACTGTTTTGCTCAAATGGCTTATAATAATTTGGTAGTGCGTTAAGATGCTTTGTCGATACAATCTTGTAGTGTATCTTCACAAGTTCCAACATACACAACCCATTCCATGGCCATGACGATACTGTTTTAAAGATTACCAAGGCTTGTTGGACCTTTCTCTGCCACATAAATTACAGCCCTGAGAGGCACCGGGCCTCAACTTTATCTATGAAGGGTCAGGGATTTAATGGGGGTCACCGAGGCGTCCCAAGGAAAGTTTTTACAGAAAAGTGGTCTGGCAATATCTTTTCTCTTTCTTATCACTGACAATGCGCCCCTTTAAAGTTTTGACGTTTGTTTGAATTCGCCCGTGCTTATTAATTCTATTGAAGTCCAATTTTGCCAGTGTATCACGGCCTAATGAGTAAAACGCATGTTGATGTAGAACTCCTTCTACACACACTTTTATGTTTGACTTTTTACGTCACGTGATCCTCCATTGCTACCACATCTCGTCCTGAAAAGTTAATGTTTTGTAACAAGACTTACTGCTTCCTCCTTTCTTTCTTTTCTTTTTCCTTCCTTCTGCCCAACACGTTCATGCTTTCTGTGCATAATTTAGAATTTTCTTTTCCATTTTACAAGTTGGCCAATTTAAATTAGGTTGTTTTATTTGAAAAGCCTGTAATTCTCTTTTTTTTCCCCTTTTCACCTAATCACAAATTTCTTATCACAAAAATGAACATGTTAATTCTATTTTATTTCCTATTTTTCCAATCTTGTGACTCATTTCACTTCAACCAGTTCTACCTTAAAGTGGACAAGTACACATCAATGTTTTTTGTAGTTTCTATTTTCTTCTCTGCTTTAATGAAAATTATAGCCCTTCTAGCCAAATTTTTCCTGTGTCATTTCTATCTCTGCATTTCATTCCATTTCTGGCCTACCTTAATACTAAAACAAAAATGCTCTTTCAAAAATTAAAACTATCTAAAACTAGTGATGGCAAAATGAAGCCCCATAAAGCAGCCAAGCCCTGCAGGGAAATACTTCACACACGAATGGGCTTCGAGATGCTTCATTTTTCTTGACTACGCCATCCCATGGACAGAAAAATGTATAACATGCTTGGTGCATGCAATAAAATGGTGAGCTGTAAATCATGCTCTGCCCACCAAACAATATGTATTTGAAGAGTGATTTTAATTGTTCTGTTTTACTTTGTCTTCTAACTTCTCCAATATTCAGACAGCTCCGCCGAGACCAACGTTTCACCCCCACACTGATATAAAATGGACCCAACCGTTTGGGTCTCTTTCCAAATTTGGTACCAAAGCCTCCCCCACAGTGCGGCAGCTATCTTGAATTGGCCCGTTCCCAGAAAGTTTTACTTCATTCAGTGTCATTCAGTATTATTCAAAATCTTTCAGTGTCATTCCAAATCATTCAATGTCATTCACAATCTTTCCACATCCTTCCACCTTCCATCGTTCAGTGTCATTCCACATTCTCTTTCATATATAACATAACATAACAATAACATAATCCTGGGTCAGCAGACACCTAATTAATGTGTTAATACATGATACATTTTTCTATAAGCAACCCTTATGATTGTAACGTATTTTTAATTCTTTCTAGGCGGGAACTGTCCGAACAAAAAATTCATGCAATTTGTAATTAGACACTTTGTCATACAAAAAGTCACTCAGGGCAAGAGAAAAAAAATTGTCACTTGCCCAAGTTGGGCAAGTAATTTGGCCACTCGGGCAAGGCAAATTTTAGTGGCACTTGCCCTATGGGCAAGCAGTTTTTAAAGTTAACTTCGAACCCTGTGATGGTGTCTTGTGACCTGTCTTTATCAGCTGATGTTCCATGAGGGCGTGACTTACCTGTCACAAGAATGAAGGCAAGTCACGCCCCCCGCTGTCCGTTCACTCCGCCAAGATGCTGGTCCAGGTGGTAGAGAGGATGAAGGCTCCCTTGTCTCTGTTCATGGTTTTTATGCCTCGCTTGCAGATCTCAATGGCCTCTCTGATCCAGCGCTGTTGTTTGTTCTCTTCTGTGCGGATGACCCTGCCCTTCTCCAGGTCCATGATGTGGTTTTCCCTTTTGCAGTGGTCAGTGATTGCTGATTTGTAATGTTCATGTTGTGCTTGTTCTTTTACTGCTCTGATTTTTTTCATTTTTTTGACAGGTAAGTCACACCCTCATGGAACATCAGCTCAAGACACCATCATGCGACACTCTGAAGAAGGCGAAAGACTCGCCGAAACATGTCAGGTAAAAAATTAACCTAAAACATAATTGTCTGCTTTTAATGAATCAGTCAAATATCAATAATAAGAAGACAAAATGAACCTAATACAAATAAATGAATGCTTAATAACTCCCCTGCACATGCTCCTAAAAATCCAAACCTTCACCTGTAAATAAAACGTCCCGACCTGAAGACATCTTAATGTTATTATTTTGTTATACACACAGTGCCGCCAAGTGGAATCAAAAATTTGTTTTTATTTTAATTTTCACGTACTGCACGGTGCCCTTTTGACGAATCCGACTGAAAATGAGTCAGAAAAGACTCAAGACAATGATCTTACTCTCTGCCGAATTTTGTGACGTTTTGGCAAAAGGCGTGGCTATTAAGGTGCTGAAAAGTCCGATTGTACTCTGTGGCAACAAAAGCTCCGGCAACATGACTCAGATGATCCTATCTTCTCGAAGTTGTACACATTTGAGGATACTTCAGCCCTGAAGACATCTACCAACTTATTTTACATCGTAGTAGTAGCGCCACCAACTGGTAAAAGCTAATACAAGTTATTTTCTTGGATGTTTTTCTCCGTGCAACTCAACAAGGTCGCCCTCATATATGCTCGGATGACTGTTTCGGCCATGAGGATGTCACAATACGAAATTCGTCCTTTTTCATGAAAAGTTGTGGGAGTGGCATTGCACTGTTCGTCAATAAAACAAAGCTGATTATGAGGTTCTAAATATGAACGACAACTCGTAAAACTTTACACACACATCAGGCCGAGCAAATTTATCAATATTTTATACGTTAGTTGTGCAGCTTTTTTTAAATGGCTCGCCATGGCCCTCGAGAAATGTTAAAAAAAGCAGCTCTGGTTGAGTGTTTCACCTCGCTTTTTGTAAATTTTATGGAGTACAGTGAACCCTCGGTTATCGCGGTTAACGGGGACCGAGACCACCCGCGAAAACTGAAAATCCGCGAAGTAGCGGCGCACCTTCAAAAATGCTTAAAAAAATATACAATATATATAATAAATATATATATATATATATATATATATATATATATATATACGGGGAGAGAGAGAGTGAAATTCATGTTATAACAAAAAAACCAAATTATTATTAAAACGTATTATTTTTTTATTCCCCAGCCATTCTTTTTGTATTTATTTAATTACTCCGACTTTTACCTGCTGGTACGCCGTCCGGTGTGCCCTGTGAAATGAAAGGTGGCATTCTTTATTTATTTATTCATTTATTCATTCATAACTGACAGCCTCGCGCTCCGCTCGTGCCCGGGCAGAAGAGGTGCTCCAATTTGGCTTAACTGTGACACACGCCCGCCCTCCTCCCCCGGAGCTTCCATTCGGTTAAACTTAGGGGCCGCTTGGCACCGCCCGTGCCCGGGGAAGGTGCTCCTCTTCGGCTTACTGTGACGCGAGCATGCCCTCCTCCTGCGGAGCTTCCATTCGGTTAAACTTAGGGGCCGCTTGGAACCGCCCGTGCCCGGGGAAGGTGCTCCTCTTCGGCTTACTGTGACGCGAGCATGCCCTCCTCCTCCGGAGCTTCCATTCGGTTAAACTTAGGGGCCGCTTGGCACCGCCCGTGCCCGGGGAAGGTGCTCCTCTACGGCTTAACTGCCACGCACGCCGGCCGGAGCTCTGGTACGGTCCGAACCGCGCGAAACGTCGCCACCGATCGTGTCCGGGGGAACGTGCTCTTCTTCGTCCACTCTCCTCTTCGCCCACGCTCTTCTTCGGCGCACGCCGGCCGTCTAACCGCTCCAGCGCCCCGTCGTGCCGCTCGGCGAAACTACAATGCCCCCGAATATTTTTTAGACCCGCGAAGCACTGAACCCGCGAAAGGTGAACCGCGAAGTAGCGAGGGTTCACTGTATGTATAAGACCAAGACCTACAAAAAAGTCTCTTGGAGCAATGAGCTAGGTTTTACAGGAAGTCGGCCATTTTGAATTTACTTAAAAGGGGGCGGGTCACCACAATGGACTTTGTGTAGAAATTATTATTGGGGCCCGAGCAGCGACCGCGGCGAGGTCCCTATTGTTTTTGTAGAAAATATTATTACTTTTATTATTATTATTATTAGGGCCTGAGCAGCGACCGCTGCGAAGTTCCTATTGTTTTTGTAGAAATTATTATTATTATTATTTTTCCGATTGTTCGATCGCATTTTTGACCCCCGAAACATGCACAAAAACTCACCAAACTTGGCAGTCTCATCGGGCATGGCGAAAAATTTGTTATTTTAACGTCTAATATGAACAGGAAGTGAGTTATGAATTTTTGAAAGTCCGACTTTTGCCCTTTTTTGCATGTTTACAGGGGTCATTCTTTTGCACCCTGATCCTAAAGGCTTCATCTGATTGCCTTAAAATTCTGTCTGTAGCATCTGAAGACCTGGGACAAACACTGGGGCTAAAATTTTTTGTTTCCGAAATACTATATGACGGGGGCGGGGCTTCAAAGTTTTCACTTAAGATTTCCTTCGCCGCAATGGACAAAATGCTTAATAACTCTCCTGCACATGCTGCTAAAAATCCAAAACTTCACATGTACATAAAAAGTCTGTACCTGAAGACATCTATATGTTTATATTCAGTTATACACCTTGCGCCAATCAATATCATTTTTTACATTTTGACTTACTGCACGGTGCCCTTTTAACGAATCTGATTGAAAATTGGCTAGAAAAGACTCAAGACATTGATCTTACTCTATCCCTATTTTTGTGACTTTCCTTCGAAGGGCGTGGCTATTACGGTGCCGCAGAGTCTGATTATTCTCCGTGGCAACAAAAGTTCCTGCAAAATGATTCAGATGATCCATCTTCTCGAAATTTTTCACATTTGAGGATATTCAGGCCCTGAAGACGGCTGCCAACTTATTTTTGATCGCAGTGGTAGCGCCACCAACTGGTTAAAACAAATACAAATTATTTTCGTTGATGTTTTTCTCCGGGCAGGTGAACAAAATCTACCTTATATTTGCTCGGATGAGTGTTTAGGCCTTGAGCATGTCACAATACGAAAGTCTTTCGCCTTCTTCAGAGTGTCACATGATGCTGTCTTGTGACCCGTCTTTATCAGCTGATGTTCCATGAGGGCGTGACTTACCTGTCACAAGAATGAAGGCAAGTCACGCCCCCGCTGTCCGTTCACTCCGCCAAGATGCTGGTCCAGGTGGTAGAGAGGATGAAGGCTCCCTTGTCTCTGTTCATGGTTTTTATGCCTCGCTTGCAGATCTCAATGGCCTCTCTGATCCAGCGCTGTTGTTTGTTCTCTTCTGTGCGGATGACCCTGCCCTTCTCCCGGTCCATGATGTAGTTTTCCCTTTTGCAGTGGTCAGTGATTGCTGATTTGTAATGTTCATGTTGTGCTTGTTCTTTTACTGCTCTGATTTTTTTCATTTTTTTGACAGGTAAGTCACACCCTCATGGAACATCAGCTCAAGACACCATCATGCGACACTCTGAAGAAGGCGAAAGACTCGCCGAAAGATGTCAGGTAAAAAATTTACCTAAAACATAATTGTCTGCTTTTAATGAATCAGTCAAATATCAATAATAAGAAGACAAAATGAACCTAATACAAATAAATGAATGCTTAATAACTCCCCTGCACATGCTCCTAAAAATCCAAACCTTCACCTGTAAATAAAACGTCCCGACCTGAAGACATCGTAATGTTATTATTTTGTTATACACACAGTGCCGCCAAGTGGAATCAAAAATTTGTTTTTATTTTAATTTTCACGTACTGCACGGTGCCCTTTTGACGAATCCGACTGAAAATTAGTCAGAAAAGACTCAAGACAATGATCTTACTCTCTGCCGAATTTTGTGACGTTTTGGCAAAAGGCGTGGCTATTAAGGTGCTGAAAAGTCCGATTGTACTCTGTGGCAATAAAAGCTCCGGCAACATGACTCAGATGATCCTATCTTCTCGAAGTTGTACACATTTGAGGATACTTCAGCCCTGAAGACATCTACCAACTTATTTTACATCGTAGTAGTAGCGCCACCAACTGGTAAAAGCTAATACAAGTTATTTTCTTGGATGTTTTTCTCCGTGCAACTCAACAAGGTCGCCCTCATATATGCTCGGATGACTGTTTCGGCCATGAGGATGTCACAATACGAAATTCGTCCTTTTTCGTGAAAAGTTGTGGGAGTGGCATTGCACTGTTCGGCAATAAAACAAAGCTGATTATGAGGTTCTAAATATGAACGACAACTCGTAAAACTTTACACACACATCAGGCCGAGCAAATTTATCAATATTTTATACGTTAGTTGTGCAGCTTTTTTGAAATGGCTCGCCATGGCCCTCGAGAAATGTTAAAAAAAGCAGCTCTGGTTGAGTGTTTCACCTCGCTTTTTGTAAATTTTATGGAGTACAGTGAACCCTCGGTTATCGCGGTTAATGGGGACCGAGACCACCCGCGAAAACTGAAAATCCGGGAAGTAGCGGCGCACCTTCAAAAATGCTTAAAAAAAATATACAATATATATAATAATATATATATATATATATATATATATATATATATATATATATATATATATATATATATATATATATATATATATATATATATACGGGGAGAGAGAGAGTGAAATTCATGTTATAACAAAAAAACCAAATTATTATTAAAACGTATTATTTTTTTATTCCCCAGCCATTCTTTTTGTATTTATTTAATTACTCCGACTTTTACCTGCTGGTACGCCGTCCGGTGTGCCCTGTGAAATGAAAGGTGGCATTCTTTATTTATTTATTCATTTATTCATTCATAACTGACAGCCTCGCGCTCCGCTCGTGCCCGGGCAGAAGAGGTGCTCCAATTTGGCTTAACTGTGACACACGCCCGCCCTCCTCCCCCGGAGCTTCCATTCGGTTAAACTTAGGGGCCGCTTGGCACCGCCCGTGCCCGGGGAAGGTGCTCCTCTTCGGCTTACTGTGACGCGAGCATGCCCTCCTCCTCCGGAGCTTCCATTCGGTTAAACTTAGGGGCCGCTTGGAACCGCCCGTGCCCGGGGAAGGTGCTCCTCTACGGCTTAACTGCCACGCACGCTGGCCGGAGCTCTGGTACGGTCCGAACCGCGCGAAACGTCGCCACCGATCGTGTCCGGGGGAACGTGCTCTTCTTCGTCCACTCTCCTCTTCGCCCACGCTCTTCTTCGGCGCACGCCGGCCGTCTAACCGCTCCAGCGCCCCGTTGTGTCGCTCGGCGAAACTACAATGCCCCCGAATATTTTTTAGACCCGCGAAGCACTGAACCCGCGAAAGGTGAACCGCGAAGTAGCGAGGGTTCACTGTATGTATAAGACCAAGACCTACAAAATAGTCTCTTGGAGCAATGAGCTAGGTTTTACAGGAAGTCGGCCATTTTGAATTTACTTAAAAGGGGGCGGGTCACCACAATGGACTTTGTGTAGAAATTATTATTGGGGCCCGAGCAGCGACCGCGGCGAGGTCCCTATTGTTTTTGTAGAAATTGTTATTAGGGCCCGAGCTGCGACGGCTGCGAGGTCCCTATTGTTTTTGTAGAAAATATTATTACTTTTATTATTATTATTATTATTATTATTATTAGGGCCTGAGCAGCGACCACCTTGCACCACCCAGTGGTGACAAAAATTATAATTTTTTACATTTTGACGTACTGCACGGTGCCCTTTTAACGAATCTGATTGAAAATTGGCCAAAAATGACTTTAGACATTGATCTTGTTGAATCCTTTTGGGCAATTTATCGATACTCATAGTGGTGTCTTTGAAAAAGGTACCGATGACGCGCTGGTCCAATGATCAGCATCTCGGTTTTATCTGAGTTAAGACGCAAAAAATTGAAAGACATTCATAGTTTAATTTCGGCAAGGCATGCCTCTAATTTATAGCAATCACACGGATTCGTTATATCCAACGGCATGTATAATTGCGTATCATCAGCATAACAATGAAAACTAATGTTATATTTCCGTATAATATCACCAAGCGGTAGCATCTAGTACCAATCCCTGCGGAACTCCGCGTGTGATCTTACAAAGATCAGAAGTCGCATTGCCATGAATTACACGGTGCCTCCTCTCCGACAGATACGAATTAAACCAAGAAAGCGCTGAACCTGAAATGCCAACACAAGTTTCAAGGCGTTTTAATAATATGTTATGATCAAGTGTCAAAAGCGGCGCCAAGATCGAGTAAGAGTAATACAGTGAACCCTCGGTTATCGCGGTTAATGGGGACCGAGACCACCCGCGAAAACTGAAAATCCGCGAAGTAGCGGCGCACCTTCAAAAATGCTTAAATTATATATATATATATATATATATATATATATACGGGTAGAGAGAGAGAGAGTGAAATTCATGTTATAACAAAAAAAAATTATTATTAAAACTTCTTATTTTTTTATTCCCCAGCCATTATTTTTGTATTTATTCAATTACTTATTTTTGTATTTATTTAATTACTTCGACTTTTAACTTCTGGTACGCCGTCCGGTGTGCCCTGTGAATGTTATGATCCTCCAGCAGAGCTGGAGGATTGAGCAGGACTCTCCAAACGCAGACACAAGTAGGATAACAATCCGACGCCAGGTAGTCAGTGTAGGTGGTAGTGAGTGTAATCAGTGAGTGAATGGGAATCCGGTGCGGGGCTGGTGGGCGCGTCTCGCAGCAGCTGACCGCATGGCGCGAGACGATCGCTGGAGGAACGCCCACACAGCTGAAAAAACAAAAACACACGCGGCATGACAGGCACGGATCATGCCAGTGAAATGAAAGGTGGCATTCTTCATTTATTTATTTATTCATTTATTCATTCATAACTGACAGCCTCGCGCTCCGCTCGTGCCCGGGGGGAAGAGGTGCTCCTCTTCGGCTTAACTGTGACGCGAGCATGCCCTCCTCCTCCGGAGCTTCCATTCGGTTAAACTTAGGGGCCGCTTGACACCGCCCGTGCCCGGGGAAGGTGCTCCTCTTCGGCTTAACTGTGACGCGAGCATGCCCTCCTCCTCCGTAGCTTCCATTCGGTAAAACCTGATTGGAAAGGTTCAAATTGATTATTACTAGTCATATATTCATTAAGTTTTTCAAGATTTTTGCAATAAACGGAAGATTTGAAACCGGTCTATAGTTGTTGAGACTCTCTGGGTCGAGGTTTGGTTGCTTAAGTAGCGGTCGCATAATGGCGGTCCTAAAGCTGCTGGTACTATACCCGTGGTAAGTGATAGATTAATAATATTTAAGACAGACGGTCCTAGGGTCATAAACAGTTCTTTAATTAGTTTGCCAGGAAGCGGATCGAGCACACAAGTTGTCGGTTTTGCCCCACTAACCAATTTTGTTTGGCTTTCAAGAGATACTTTTTTAAATTGAGATAAGGTTATCGGACAGTTATCAGCCCTAATGTCCCTATTAACACCATTTATGACGGAATTCAACGGAATTGTAAGAACAGTGTCTTTAATCTCATCACGAATACACTCAATCTTCTGAGTAAAGAATTGCATGAAATCGTGAGCTGAATAGGAAGAGCTATCCGAGGTTGGTTGCTGTTGCGTTAGCATTGCTACAGTAGCAAATAAATATTTAGGGTTGTTTTTATGTAAAACAATTAATCTAGAGTAATAATTAGTTTTGGCTAGATTGAGCGCTTCCTTGTATAAACTAGCGCACCATGCCTGACGGAAGACCTCCAGTTTGGTCGCACGCCATTTGCGCTCAAGCTTCCTACAAGAATCGTTTCAGTATGCGTGTTTCCTCATAAAACCACGGAGTCAGCCTCTTTGGACAAGTTTTAGTTTTTAAAGGTGCGACGGAGTCAGGCGCATTTAACAGAGCGACATTAAAGTTGTTTGTAAGATCATCAATCGTACCAATATAATTAGGAAACGAATCGGTTACTAAAGGGAGTAGCTCAGAGAGCGCAGCGGTGGTTAAGGAGCTAATGTTGCGGCTGCTATAGCTTTGATCATGGTCAGAACGATGGCAATGCGCCAAGACTTCAAATTTGATTAAGTAATGGTCAGCTATAGCACTAGTATATGGTAATACAATTATTTTTGAGGATGCTAAGCCCCGGGTTAATACCAAATCTAACGTGTTACCATTTATATGCGTTGCTTCATCTATTATTTGCATGAAACCAAACATATCAATTATTGTCCGAAACGCCACGGTAAGTGGTTCCGACGGGAGATTCATATGAATGTTGAAGTCGCCCATGATATATTATCCGCATGAGTTACCAAATCAGCCACAAATTCAGAAAATTCATCTAAAAAGCCTGAGTAAGAGCCAGGGGGACGGTAAAAAACGGCAAGATAAAACGGCAGTGCGGCCGTGGATCGCATAATGAGAACTTCAAATGTTTTGAAGGAATTGCTAGGACGAGGACTAAGTTTTAGATTAAATTCGGAAATGAGGGCTACACCCCCATCTTTCTCATCATTGCCTCTCGCAGGCAAGGGGCCAGAGACAATTACTCGACTCAGACTCATCTTTCTGGCGAGATCACAAGTCCTTGCTATGTTTTTTCTTTGTGATCTCTGATTGCTTCATCCTAGTTGTTGGAGCAGTTTTCTTTTGAGTAATGCAGTATGGCAACACCACCACTAGGGCAATTGATGACGTCAGCACTGGTTGCGTTCATCCATAAATAACAAATGCAGGACAGGTGGGGGAACGCTGGTCGGATACCGTTTTTCAACCGCACTTACTCAAGACGCATTATTTATGTACAAACTGGAAGATAGAAGATAGTATATTGTATTGATTACCGCATATGCGCGGATGTTTTTGATTTGAAGTTTGGAAGACCGTAGCCATTGATTTATTTATTTGATTTACTTGACTTCACGGCATGACATCTGGACTGAAATGACTACGATTAAGACTAACCCTTGACTGTTTGACGTGACATACATAACTACACATCAACATCAAGACCAGTGAAGCCGAGCGAACGTCATCGCAACTTCAACCCATGGTGAGTGAGTGCGCGTTAAAACTTTCTTTAGCCAGCGTATCATTGAAACGGCAGTAACACTAGTGTCATTGGAGCCGACGTGTATTACTATATCTGAATAGCTAGCGTTGTTTGCACTGCGCTGGTGTCTAGGTCTCTTGCGTGCTAGCTCCATAAGATTAGCTTCAATGTCGGGTGCTCTGGCCCCAGCAATACACATTCTGTGGTTGGATTTTCAAGCTTAATGTATCGAGTAATGGAGTCACCTTTCACTAAAGTGCGGGAGCCAGGAGACCGAGGTGGAATGGAACTGCTCTGTGTCTTAACAGGCTCAACGCGATTAGCAAGCCGTTTACGGCCAATGCTAACCGGTGCTGTCCGCCACATTTACGCTTACCACATTACTCTGCTCTAGCTGGCGGACACGTCCCTCCAGCAGGGAGAGTCTTTCCATGAGAATGGTGCAAGTGTTGCATGTGGTGGTGCACGAAACCATAGTTGCGTTTTCACTTACTTTTGATACATTGTATCTGATAGTCCCTTGCAGACTAACCATGTGTTGCACGTCATCGCCCAAACAGACTCTATTGTGAGCTACTTCTAATAATTTATTGACGTCCTATTTTGTTCTTCCAAATGTAGCAACCGATAATAATGTGCCCTTTTAAAGTTTTGACGTTTGTTTGAATTCGCCCTTGCTTATTGACTCTGATATTAAGGTCCAATTGTGTCAGTGTATCACGGCCTAATAAGTAAAACGCACGTTCATGTAGAACTGCTTCTCCACTTGCTTTTTTTGTTTGTTTTTTACGTCACGTGATCCTCCGTTGCTTTCACGACTGGTCCTGACAAATCACAAATTTCTTATCAAACTTGATTCTGTCTGTGTAAATTGTAATCGGTTTTCCTGGGTGGTTGACGGCAGTTTCGAGCAAAGTGGCCATGTTTCCTACAGTTGTAGCAGACGTCGTCTTTTGTTGGCAGGTGTCCTCTTCCTCTTCCACGTCCTTGGTAGAAGATCGGTGCTGACGGGGTGGTCGTGAGGCCCGCAGCCCATTTACGCATATTATCTTGGATTGGTGTGATTGTTTGGCAGGCCGCTTTGCATTCATCTCTTGTGGCAGGCTTCCCAGGGCGCTGTTGTCCACTTGTTGAGGCAATCCCGGCTCCTTTTCTCGCTGGCCCTCCTCCTCAGCTCTCTCACCCTGACTTCCTTTTTCACTGTCACTGTCTCTTTGATCCTCGGCTGGTGCATTTCCTCCTTTTTTTCTCGCTCCTGTTTCTTCGTCTTTCTTTATCTCCATATTAAGTACTTTCTGCTTCTTCTCTTAAACGTCTTTCACTCTCTTTCTAAATCAGCACACATCTTTCTTGGAGATGATAACCACCGGACTGCACCACTCCGACTTGGAAGGCTCAATGACTCCAAGCTTCAGCATTTCCTGGAGCTCCTTGGTTAGTCTCTCCACCAAGTGTTGCGGAACTCGGTAGGGGCGCTGACGAATTGGTAATCCTTCTTTGAGACGAATGACGTGTTCTACCACCGTCGTCTTCCCTGGGCTGGCGGAAAAAAGAGAAGGCACCGTCTTGAAAATTAAGCACATCTCTGTGACTTGCTTGGGTTTCCGACGTGCCAGTGCAGGCGCATCTGTCGTCGTCGAGGACTCCAGCTCTGCCTCGTCATCATCATCATCATTATCATCATTGTCGTCGTCCTCGTCCTTGTCGTCGTCGTCGTCCTCCTCCACCTTCCGCGCGAGTATGACCTCCTTTGGAGCCTGGTTTGAACGCTCCTTCCACTCTTTGAGGAGGTTCACATGATAAGTTTGTTTATTTTTTTTCTTCTCCGGATGGAAAATCTCATAGGTCACTGGACCCATCTTCCGGGTGACCTCATATGGCCCCTGCCACTTTACTAAAAGCTTGTTGTTGCATGTGGGGAGAAGCCGCAATACTTTTTGGCCGGGTTTAAACTCCCGGTGGCGAGCTTGCTGGTCATACCAGGTCTTCTGGCTTTTCTGGGCCTCCCGCAGGTTGACCTCTGCCTCCTACTGGTACCTGGCCAGTCTCTCCCTCATTTCCAGCACAAATTTCACCACCCCCCGATCACTTCACGTGGTGGAAGGTGCCTCCTAGGCCTTTCGGAGCAAGTCCAATGGCCCCTGAACCTCCCAAGCATGCAAGAGTTCAAAGGGAGAGAAACCTGTTGACGCCTGAGGAACTTCGCGATAGGCAAACAGCAAAAAGGGCAGCCACCGGTCCCAGTCTTTTCCAGTATCATCCACAAATTTCTGGAGCATCTTCTTTAAGGTCTGATTGAACCTTTCCACTAGTCCATCAGTCTATGGGTGGTATGGAGTGGTTTTGATGGCGGAGATGCCCAGTTGTTTGTTGAACAGTTGCATTAACCTTGAAGTGAAATTGGTTCCCTGGTCTGTTAGAATCTCATCTGGTATGCCAACTCTGGAAAGGAGTTGCACCAAGGCACAAAGTACTGCCGGAGCAGTGATTGTGCGCAATGGAAATGCCTCTGGGAAACGTGTGGCGTTGTCACACACTACACCACTGCTTTTTGTCAAAGGACCCACAATGTCCATAGCAATCCTGCGGAATGGAATGTGCAGCTTTTTTAAAATGGCTTGCCATGGCCCTCTAGAAATATTCAAAAACTTCAGCCCTGGTTGAGTGATTCACCTACTTTTTGTAAATTCGATGGAGTATGTATAAGGCCAAGACCTACAAAAAAGTCTCTTGGAGCCATGCGCTAGGTTTTACAGGAAGTCGGCCATTTTGAATTTACTTAAATGGGGGCGGTTCACCACAATGGACTAAATGCTTAAAAACTCCCCTGCTCATGCTCTAAAAAAATCCCAAACTTACCCTGTACATAAGGTGCTAACTTTGATAGGTAAGCTAAACTTTAGCCACAGTAGACGCGTCAGCGACTATGCAATCGGTGGGTGGCATTCATGAGAATCGGGATCGCTCAACATACAGATAATAAATAAAATCACTGTAACTGGAGGGATTGTAAACTGCTAAAGCAGGTACAACAAGCGGATCCAAAAAATTTCTGAGAGTTACCGGTGAGCAGTGGCAGCCAAACGTGCCAGCGTCCACCCAACCGGGAGTTGATTCAATATTCACAATATTTTATTATTTTGTCGTACAGTTGTTTAAAAATGGCTCGCTATCGCCCCCTAGAAAAAAAAAACAACAAAAAAAAACAGCCCCATATCTCTGTTTCACCAAACTGAAAATTTGATGAAGTGTGTACAAAGCCAAGACCTAATAAAAAGTCTCATGGAGCCGTATGCTAAATTGAACAGGAAGTCGGCCATTCTAAATTTATCAGAATCCGAAATCCTTTTATTGTCATTGTACAGTGTGCAACAAGATTAGGGAGCTCCCCTCTCCAGTGCAATACAACAATAATTTAATCAAATATATAAATTAGATAAATAAGAGAATAAATATTGTGATGGAAAATAGTATGAAATTGGAGAAATACAACACAATACGTCGCTGTTCAGCAAGGTAAGGGTGGTCGTGTGTGTGTGCATGTGTGTGAGAGTTCAGAATGGTGATGGCTCTCGGAAAGAAAATGTTTTTCAGTCTATTAGTCTTTGATTTGATGCACCTGTAGTGCCTGCCAACAAATTTACTTCAAACATTGACGAGGCTTTGAAAACAAAAGCTGCTCTAACTTTAACTACAAGCAAATTCCTCTTGAAGATTCCTCACGTTATTTCTCGGAAATATTTCACATTTCCAACGTGCCAGTACCCCAACGTTGTCCGGGTGGCGAGGGCCCTTTATAGCTGCTCGCAGCTCTAGTTTTTAATTAATTTTTTAAAATCAATGGTGATGACAGTGAAATATGTCTGGTCTGGTATCATGATAGCTGGAGGATATTTTGTCATGATATTTTAGTCAGGCCTGATAACAGTGATGTATGCTGATTTCAGGCTACTTTTATTTTGAAATGCCGTATCACATTTTGGTGGGACCGCAATTGATGGACAACTGGGGTTGTCTAGTGTCCCCCAAAATGGGTCTGATATCACGATAGCTCGAGGGTATTTTGAAATGATTATTTTAAAATCAGTGTTGATGACAATGAAATGTGCATATTTCAGGTGTTTTTTTTTTTATTGTGAAATTACACCAGATTTTGATGGGACCACTTTTGATGAACAGCTGGGGTCGTCGAGTGTCCAACAAAACTAGTCTGGTATTACGACAGCTCCAGCTCTTTTATTTTAAAATGCCTCCTTACATTTTGATGGGACTACTTTTGGTGGAAAGCTGTGTTGTCTAGTGTCCTCCAAACCTGGTTTGGTATTACCATAGCTAGAGGATATTTTTTAATGAAATTTTAAAGTCAGGCATGATGACAGTGAAATGTGCAGATTTCAGGCAACTTTTAGTTTGAAATTACAAATTAGATTTCAATGGGACCACTTTTTATGGACAGCTGGGGTAGTCTCGTGTCCCACAAAACTGGTCTGGTATCACGAAAGCTCGAGCTATGTTTTTTTTTAACTCAGTGGTGATGACCGTGAAATAAGCGAATTTCAGGCTACTTTTATTTTGAAGTGCCACATCACATTTTGATGTGACCACTTTTGGTGGACAGCTGGTGTGGTCTAGTATCCCCAGTCCTGGTTTGGTATCACGATAGTTTGAGGATATTTTTTAAAGATTTTTCTTTTAAATCAGCGTTGATCACAGTGCATATTTCAGGTGATTTTTTTATTTTGAAATGCCACATCAAATTTTGAAGTGACCACTTTTTGTGGACAACTGGGGTGGTCTGGTGTCCCGCAGAACTCGTCTGGTATCACGATAGCTTGAGGATTTTGTAATGATTTTAATTTTTTTAATCATTGGTGACGACAGACAAATAAGCAAATTTTCACGCTTTTATTTTTAAATATCCAATCAGATTTTGATGGGACCACATTTGTTTTTCCGGTTCCGTCGCCACGCGAGTGGCTACCTGCTAGAGCAGCACGGCTCACTATTTGAGCCTTTTTCGCGTGTTTTTCCCTTTACCCAGTTTTATTTATTTTACCTCATCGCAGCAATGGACATCCAAATTGCGGTGGTTTTATTGCTGCTGAGGGCTGTTTTTTGCGTGATCGTGTCCGGAGATGTCACTGGGAGCTACGGATCAATCGTTTACACAAGAGATCAGCTGTTAGCACTTCGTGCTAACCCCGTGCCGACTCCCGGAGCGAGACCCGATATCCCCCACGAGTTGAGGAGGAAGAGACGGGGGATGTCGCGCGGGGGCGAAACGCCAGGCAAAGAGGAGGCGTGACCACCCCGTCCTCCCGTCCGTTTTTATGGGAAATGTTAGATACCTTCCCAAGAAAATGGACGAGCTAACAGCGCTAACGCGGCACGAGAGGAACTTCCAATGAGCTAGCTTGCTGATGTTCACGGATTCATGGCTAACAGAGCTAACGCCGGACACCGTTGTGGAATTTGACGGCTTCCAAATACTACTTGCGGACAGGACACTGGAAAGCGGTAAGAGGAAAGAGGAGGGCTGGCTGTGTTTGTTAATGATAGATAGTGTAACCCTAGGCACATCACAGCTAAGGAGCAACTTTCCAGTCGGGACAATGAGCTGCTAGCTGTTAGCATGCGTCCATACTTGACAAGCATCGCGAGTTAACAAGGACGCGCACGTAACAGGTGCGTGAGTAAACTGCTTAAAACTTTGATCGTCATTCGGCTGACCTACAAATTGAGACGCTACAGTCAGTTTGACGTTTTTGTTTGCTTCATTGTGGATTGACATGGAGGAACAAGACAGTGGAAAGCGGACATTAAAAATGACGGAGAAAAGCTGTAGAAGATCACAAGCCTAAACGGATGCAGGCACGCAGCTGCAAATTTGCTCAATTGACCTCCATGCAACGTCAAATTGAACAATTGATGGAGGATGATGCAAATGTTGACGCTGTAAAAAACTGAGGTTCGTGTTTGCTTTAGCGGCATGGAGCAAGAATTTGTGGACCTCAATTCCGGTCTGCAAAATTTAAAGACTGAAGAGGATTTTGCCGATGACCAAAATAACTGGTTTGATCCAAAAAATGTAATTAATGGAAATGTGAGCAATGGAAGAAGGACGTTTTGAAACGTGCAGAGGAAGGATGCAATAAACAAATATCACCTGCTGATAGTAGATCTGCATCAACTAACTACACCCATAGAAGTAGAAGTAAAGAATCTAACAGACAGAAGCTCACTTCTGTCAACGTCTTCAATTAAATTAAAGGCTCAAATGGAACGAGCATGTTTAAAGGCAAAGGCTGCTGATTTACAACAAAGGTTGGCACTTGAGCAAGAAGAAGCTGCAATTAAAGCAAAGAAGGAAATGCATGCAATGCAAACGGCACTCCCTGAGTCTGATGCTAAATTGGATGTCTTGAGAAGATATGAAAATACCCAGGAGGATGGTATCCACATTCCTGATGAGTGTGTTACAATTTAAACAAGGAAAAACATTCAATTACCATCACAGCCTATCAGAGCAACAAGCAGTGTTGACCTGAAATGCTCCCACTTCGACTATTCCAATGGCTAGATTTCCACATCAGACAGAAAGTAGAGAACAACAGGGACATGTGCTTGATGGCCTTTGCCACGCAATCTCACAGCAAGCCAGTGTCGCAGAATACTTAGCAAAGAGTCAAAAAGCATCGCTTCTTCCCGAACTTTCCATTCCTACGTTTTACAGGCGACCCTCTGCATTATAAAACCTGTATAGGTGCCATTGAACATGGGATTGAAGGCCGTACAAGTGATAACCGTGATCATCTTCAATTTTAGCTGCAGTATACTAGTGAACAACCACATGAGTTGGTGAAGAGCTGCATCCATATGGAACCTCTGACAGGATATACCAAAGCAAAACAAATCTTGAAGGAGTTTTATGGTGATGACTTCATGATAGCAGAAGCATATTTAAAGGAAGCCATGGATTGGCCAACAATCAAGTCTGAAGATGGTGTTGCACTTCAGTCTTTCACATTATTCCTTATGGGCTGTTCGAACATAATGGCAGATGTTAATTACATGGAGGACTTGGACAACATGGCTAATATAAAGGCATTGGCAAACAAACTTCCATACAGACTTATAGAATCTTGGAGAAAATTTGCCTGCAATCTCCAAGAAAGAACAAATAGAAGAGTGAAGTTTAAGGATTTTGTTGACAAGCACGAAAGATTTCTATAAAACAGAAAACAAAATCACAACACACAGAAACAACAAAATCAAAGAAAGTCTTCACAACAGTCATTGTGCCCGCCAAGATGGAAAACAACAAAACCACCACGCCAAAGGCAGAACCTGTTTCAGTGGATGCTATTGCCAAACCATGTGCTAATTGTAATGGAGAGCAACACAGTCTCACAATTGGTAAGGAATTTAGGAGAAAGCATCACAAGGATAAGATTGACTTCTTGAGGAGCAAGGGTCTGTGTTTTGCATGTTTGATGCACGGTCGCATTAGCAGTTGCTGGAAACAAAAGCTTCAATGTCAAGAATGCTCTAGACTGCATCCTACAGCACTACACATTGTCCATAAACTTCTGCAAAGAAACAGCCTAAGACGATTGTGAATAGCAGTACCTATTAAGCGCCCTCGTACAAACAACAGAAACCTGGGGTGTCACTGGGGCCTGTAAATAGGACTGCATCCTTTCAATAATTCCGGTATGGGTCAAGGCACAAAAAGGAACCAAGACAGTGGCGACTTACTGTCCGGTTTAAAAATGCCCTGACGCCTTTTTTAGACTGAAATAACTTACTAAAGTTTTCGTTTTGTGCCATTCAGAATGGGAGAGGGAGCCAGGAGGTGAAACAGCCGTCTTGCCAGTTCAATCCCGCACACCCTCTGACTCTCACCCTCCGTTCTGCCTTTTTATTGAAACTAACTCATCAATAACTAATCACCAGAAGACAGAAAAGCATCAACAACTAATCACCAAGAGACAGAAAACATCAATAACTCACGGTATAAAGGTCAGTTTAACTAAAGCATCAATAACTAATCACCAGGGACTCCAGCAGGCAGAAAATCATAACCCAAGGTCAGTTTAACTAAACACATCTTCAGGATACGGTGTCTGTGTGTGTGTGTGTTAAAATAACAAGTAAGTGTCTCTGTGTGTGTTCAACATTAATGAGTGTATAAAAACATGATTATGAATACACAAACTGATTACCTATCCTCAGCCCATCTTACATTTCCCCCCTGTTGTGGATTTAAAAATCATGTCCTTACGGCTTTAAGACAGATCATCATAATGAAATCATACAACAGTGTGATCATCAGTGGAGGAGCGAAAACCTCACATTAGGGAAAAATTCCCCTCCTCCCTTCCGGCGTAGAATGAGATCCTCATAATTTGATGACCATCAGGGAATAAAACTTGTCCCTGGGGTGACTTGGTGGAGGCCCTTGCCTCGTTGTAGGAGAGATAAGATAAGATAAGATAAGATGTCCTTTATTAGTCCCACAATGGGGAAATTTGAGGTGTTACAGCAGCAAAGATATAGATCACACAGAGTCGGCGGCGTAATGTAGCCGTTAATGTATAACATTAGCAGCAGACATTCAGAAAAAGCATGCAAATATACACAGTATAAACGTATCTAAGTGTAAGGAAACACTCCTAATGTTTGTCCATTATACGGAGGGGGAAACGCTGTAATGATAAAAACTACTGAATGATTGAAAATACTGCAATCATAAAAATATTCCAATGATAAAAGTACTGTAATGGTAAGAGTACTGAAATGATAGAAAAGTACTGCATGATAGAAAATACTGCAATGGTAAAAGTACTGTAATAGTAAAAGTACTGCAACGATAGAAAAATACTGCAATGATGAAAGTACTGCAATGGTAAAAGTACTGCAATGGTAAAAGTACTGTAATAGTAAAAGTACCGCAATGATAGAAAAATACTGCAATGATAAAAGTACTGCAATGATAAAAGTACTGTAATAGTGAACATCCTGCAGTGGTAGAAATACTACAGTGATAGAAGTATTGTAATAAGAATACTGTAATGGTAAACAAAATACATCATTGGTCAATATTTAAGTACACCCTTGGCTGAAAGTACAGTAGTAGTTAATATTGCATCCTAGGACTGCACAATTGCACTAATGCCCTCCCGTTTGTAGGCCTGACCCAATGTTCTTGTTAAAAAGTCTGACAGCAGTTGGCAGGAAGGAGCGGCGAAATCTCTCTTTGGTACAGCGAGGGTGTAAAAGTCTGTCACTGAAGGAGCTGTAAAGTGTTCTCAGAGTGTCATTGAATGGGTGGGCTGGTTTGTCCAGCATTGATGACAGTTTTGCCGTCATCCTTCTGCCCCCCACTGAGTCCACAGAGTCCAGGGAGCAGCCCAGGACAGAGCTGGCCCTCCTCACCAGTTTGTCCAGTCTCTTTTTGTCTCGGCCCGAGATGCCTCCTGCCCAGGAGACCACTCCATAGAAGATGACTGATGAAACCACCGAGTCATAGAAGTTCCTGAGGAGTGTTCCCCGAACGCCAAAGGACCTCAGCCGCCTGAGTAGGAAGAGTCTGCTCTGACCCTTCCTATAGAGAGCGTCTGTGTTGTCGCTCCAGTCCAGTTTATTGTTCAGATGAACACCCAGGTACTTGTAAGTTGAGACCCTCTCAACGTCTGTTCCCTGGATATTCACTGGTGCAGGTGGAGAGTGCCGACGCTTGCGGAAATCCACCACCAGCTCTTTGGATTTCCCAGCGTTGATTTGGAGGCGGTTCTGCTGACACCAGTCCACGAACCCCTGCGTAACCCCTCTGTACTCCCGATCGTCATCGTCAGTGATGAGGCCGACAATCGCAGAGTCATCAGAGAACTTCTGCAGGTGACAGGTTGTGGAATTGTATTTGTAGTCCGAGGTGTAGAGGGTGAACAGGAAGGGAGCCAGCACAGTTCCCTGCGGCGCTCCCGTGCTGCAGAGGAGCACGTCAGACACACAGTCCTGTGTTCTCACGTACTGTGGCCGGTTTGTGAGGTAGTTGTGAATCCATGTGATGAGGTGGTGGGCCACTCCCGCCTGCTCCAGCTTGTCTCCCAATAAGGCGGGCTGGATGGTGTTGAAAGCACTTGAGAAATCAAAGAACATGATCCTCACCGTGCCCCCCGCCTTCTCCAGGTGGAAGAGTGAAGTGTGGAGCAGGTAGATGATGGCATCATCCACATTGATGCCAGGCTGGTATGCAAATTGGAGTGGGTCCATTGAGGAGCTGACCAGGGGGCGCAGATGGACGAGGACCAGTCTCTCCAGGGTCTTCATCAGATGAGACGTCAGCGCCACTGGTCTGAAGTTGTTGAGCTCCTTCGGATGGGGTGTCTTTGGAACCGGAACCAGGCAGGATGTTTTCCACAGCTGGGGGACTCTGCCCAGCTTCAAGCTCAGGTTGAACATGTGCTGGACGATTCCACACAGCTGGTCTGCGCAGGATTTGAGGAGCTGGGAGCTGGTCCCATCTGGGCCTGCCGCCTTCCTCGCCTTCATCTTCCTCAGCTGGTTCTTCACCTGAGATGTTGTGAGGAACAAGGCTGAGCAGGAGGAAGTGGTGGTTGTCTGATGAGGCTGGGAACTGGAGCCTGTGGAGAGAGAGAGGGGCGAGAGAGGGGGAGAGAGGGTCTTGTTCGCAGTGGCAGGAGGGGTGGGTGGGGGCTGCATCAGGGAAGCCTGAGCGGGGTCAGACATTTGATCAAACCTATTGAAAAATAGGTTCAACTCATTTGCCCACTGAAGCCCCCCCCCCTTCTGGGTCTTACCTGCTTGTCCGTGGCCTGAGATGGTCTTCAGGCCCCTCCAGACATCCCTGGCATTGTTCCGCTGCAGTTGTTCTTCCATCCGCATCCTGTAGGACAGCCGTCCTTACCTCCCGGATCTTCGTGTATGGTGTGTGTGTGTGTGCACGTGTGAGGACAGGGGCAAGAAGTCCATGTGTTTTTACGTTTCAGTGTCCAGTTTGAGTTCGTCATTCTCAACATTAATCAGGTTGTAATGGTACATTTGGGCAACAAACCTACGATTAACCATCGTCTTTGTCATAAAAATAATGCAACATGAACAGACTACACATAACAAAATGAAAACTATAATTATCCCTATATATTGTTTTTTAAATTCTTCATAGTGGTCATAACATCAATAATTGTTTCATTTTTATTAAAAATTTAAATGCAGTAATGTACTCCAATCAAGGCTGATATTCCTTTATGTACGTCATTAATTTCCAAACAATATCTAATCTTTTTGTTCTGTGGCTTCAACATATTTATCATCTCATCAATATTAGCACCACAGAGTACTGAGTTTCGAGATCCTCACAATAGTCGTTCTCAAAATGATATTTTATTTTTATCAATTTAGCTTTGTTAAGGTAAGATATTTTATTGACAATCTAACATTAATATGCAAAGAACATGTACATTAGTACGAAATGTAAAAGAAAATTGTGGTGGGGGGGTGCGAATTGTTTTCTTCTTGGTAGGGGGGGCATGACAGGAAATAATTGAGAACCACTGGTCTAGTCACACACCAGCTCGGGTTCATTCCCTACCAGAGAAATGACATTCCATGTCCCCAGAGCTAGGCGCTTTATGTTGCCGGGGATTGGACTGCCTTTGACTGCCTCCTAGCTCAAAGGAAACCCAAATTCTTTGGTCCCGCCCACTGGTAGTGAGCCGAAGCCCTTGTATTAAATAATAAATAAATACATAAAATAAAAAAATTAATAAATTTAAAAAACGGACCGATCCACTGCTTGGGTTAGTTTGACCCACCTTGAGATCCGTTCCCACTCAGTGACAGTGTCTACAAGCCACTGCCACCAGGCCAGTGAACCCAACGTCCAGGCAGTGACAAAAAACGTGATCAAATTACATTGCTCATCATAAGGTGTTTGTGAGACGCTCTTTGTATGTTTCCTCAATTAAGACCTGTTTTCCATTGGTGTATTTGAAAAAAGTGGTGAACCTGTTAAATTCACTACAAAACGTTAAGAAGATGAAAGTAATGTTTGAAGGAATATTATTTTTCTATCGACGTGCCGGCGGGCGGGCACAGATAGAGAGTGATAAAGCAGCACCACCCGCGCGGGGCGTGCTGACGAAAAGGCAAGCGCTCCTCCTCTCATCGCGTCCTTATTAAGACAGAAAAAAGACGCTGTTGAATTTGACCTATTCGCAGTTCGAGCAGGTGCTTAACGCTGGAGAATATCACCACTTCGAAGTTCGAACTGCTGTTGAAACGGAGAGGTAAGTGTTTTTCGTTGGGTTTTTTTCAAAACATGCGTCGAGTGCATTTGTTCATAGTTAGAGATAGTTGTGTGGAAAACACTATACAAAGTAGCACCATGGATGTGGGCCTACAACACTGGCCTAGCAAACATGTGCTCCTACATCGACATAATTGACGAGCTCCAGTTAAGCATTGAATAATTATAAAACGTCATGGTGCTTTTACTCATTTAAAGAACTAAACCGACGCGTATTGTCATCCGGTGGTCAGGTTTGCATTGAATGTGAGCACGAGGGACGCTAGCTTGTTGCATTAGCTTTGCGGAGCTAACAGCTTGCACTTTTGTTATAGAACCACAGAATGCAAGTACCATGATAATTTCTGCCATTAATTTTTGTGTAAGACACGATGTTCACTGGTTAATTACATGATTCTTAAAGCAAAGGTTACTGTGAATGCAATTTTGGTAAGATTTTTGTAGTCGCACTGCATAAATCTGTCTGTGTCTGTTGTTTAAACTTCAATATAAACTATTATGGTTGAAATCGTTAATTGGGATGGAGGAATTGATATTTTTTTAATTTATAATTTATTTTTCTTACACTGATATTGTTAAAACTCCATTTAGCCCATAGTATTAATAATTCTCAACACAATACTGTCTTTTTTCTTTATAGAATAAACAATGCCTTCCCTGAGATGCAGGAAGTCCCCAAAGCAGGATACTATTGAACATGCAGTCAAGGGTCTGGACAAGACTGCAGAGTTAGAAGCGAAGTATATAAACTAATTTAAAGGTATGATGTTAACGCTTTTGCTAAGATATATTATTGTTTTCTGATAACCAAGCTGACATCGTTTTTTAAGTGGTTATTTTACATTAAGAGTGTCTTGACCTTTTCTTTTGCCACTTTTGTCAGTTTCAAGTTATTTCAGTGAGTGTGAAACCTGATGGAAGTCTCAAAGACAAGCTGTTAATAGGGTCTGATTCCAATAGAAATTTCTTGTATGATTTGATTTAGATTTAAAAATTGTGGATTTCCTATTTTTATGTTTTGTGTACACAAGATTGTCTCAAAGATTAATTTCTGACATTGATTGAATAATTGTTTTTTTTTTTTTTAATCTATTTTAAGTGTTGATGCAGCTCAAGAAGATGGCAGTCTGGGAAGACTGGTTAATGATGACCACATGCACCCCAACTGTAAAATGAAGAAGATGACAACAGAGGACAGACCACACCTCTGTCTGTTTGCGCTCCGAGACATTGATGTTGGCGAAGAAATAACTTAAGACGATGGACCAGCTGGCCTTGGAGAACACAGGTTTGTAAGATGCATCTTTAAGTACAATAACAGAGCCCACTTGTGGTGTTCTGGTGATGTAGTTTCCAATTAGTTTGGCAATCTAATAAATGTATGTGAAGTTTCTATGGAAGTTGAACATGATGACTGACTGGGGGAGTTCTCCATTGTCCACTATCTGTAATTCAAATTTGTGGGTCTGAGTCAAAGTTTGGCTCTGCAGGAACAACGAACTGGTCAGGGAGTGACAGTATTACAAAGTTCTGCGTTACTCCTTTCTGGGCGGTGGCCCTGTTAGGCCATCATATGCCATATTGCAAATATCCCCATTGTGGGACTAATTAAGGACATCTTTATGTTGTGGTTTCCCTACCAGAACCAGCACCAACCCTGTATATTCATGATATAAAACACTGTTTCAATTTGATATTTAGCCTTTCTATACTGTAAAAATAGAAGACCCCAGGCTTTCCTGCGCGCCCTTGCCCAATTGGTGGTGTTCAGGAGACAACCTGGGACTGAAATATCAGTCACAACCAGTGTTGTTTTCGTCACTGATGACTATGACGAAAATACTTCGTTAACGCCCCTTTTTTAATGACGATGACAAGCTATACGAGGTTCTTTTATGACGAAAACATGACGTGATGTACATGAATTTTTTTCGTTGACTAGACAAAATTGTTAGCATGTGGTTCATAAATTATTTTATGTTGCTTTTAGTGAAATAAAGCCACAACAGTTGCCCAACAAAATGTTTTGCTTCTCTGCTTATTTTGGAGCAGTGAGTATTGATTCCACTGTTGCCACTTTTTTCTGTTTGTAATGAAGAATCCTTAGTAGTCCATCCAAAAGTCTTTGTTATTGGGTGGAAACCTTGAATGCCTTGTTTTAACTCAAATGGACTTAAACCCATCCATCCATCCATCCATCCGTTATCTGTACCGCTTCTCCTCACTAGGGTCGCGGGGGGTGTTGGAGCCTATCCCAGCTGTCTTCGGCAGTAGGCGAGGTACACCCTGAATTGGTGTCCAGCCAATCGCAGGACATGCATAGACGAACAACCATCCACGCTCACACTCATGCCTCGGGGCAATTAGAGTGTCCAAGCAACTTGCCATGCATGTTTTAAGAATATGGGAGGAAACCGGATTACCCAGAGGAAACCCACGCAGGAAGGCCGGAGCCAGAATCGTACCTACGACCTCAATATTGTGAGGCCATCATGCTAACCAGTTGGGCCACCGTGCCGCTTGGACTAAAACCTTTGTGAATAAATTGACGAAAACTAGGGTAAAACTTTTTTTGCGTTTCCGTCGATTAAAACTGGACTAAAACCCTTTTTTTAGTTTTCGTTGACTAAAACTGGACTAAAACTATAACGAATTGGGATGACTAAATGTGATGTAAACAAATCAGCACTTTGTCCAAATGACTTGGACAAAATCTAAAATGCCTGCCAAAAACAACACTGGTCACAACACGTGTCTACAGAAGATTAATTGGCATGGGCGAAATTAATTAGTTTTATTTCATTCATGAGCTTATGTTTTGTTTTGGGTGGCTAAGGCTTAAAATGTGTAAAAATCTAATCCAACCTCAAATATAATTAATTCAATAAATTTATGATGCTACTAAAACATCGAAGCAGCCTCCTCCAGGCTTTACAGACTCAGAAATGGAGGTATGCGTATCGTGTGCTCATCCTGTCGTGTCTCGAGATGTTAAAATTGCAGTTAGATAGACGTGTGCTGATTAGACAAGACTTCTAATATATCTGGTGTCACAGGATATTTGTCAGTGAATGTGTATGTCTGGTTTGAGGCTCACTCAGCTTTTTCTTGTGTTGTGGGGTCCAGTTGAGTTGAATTGCGAGTCAGGTATGTTGGCCATCTGACACCCAACTGTCAGGTTTGCGTTCGTGGGGACCCCGTAGAGCCATTTTTATTGTTGACATAAATCATAGCTAATCATCTTTTCCTTCATTATCATATGAAATACAGTTAGGAGTTGTATGTGCCTTTACTATGTTATAATCTTAGAACCTACCAGCCACTACAGCTGTCCGACAAGAAGACTTTTGGCTGTCCTGTGCTCCATTGCGGCCCTGGTGGCGTTCAAAAGACAACCTGTGACTGAAATATCAGTCACAACATATCTCTACTGAAGATTAATTGTCATGCGCTAAAGTAATTGGTTTTGTTTCATTCGTGAACTTGTTCGTTAAAATGTGTAAAATTCTGATCCATTTTCTTTTTTTTAATTCATTAAATTAATATTCAACTTGTTCATTAGGATGGAGGACAACCGACAATGACTGAATCGGCTGAGGTTGATGCCACCAGAACATCGAAGCAGCCTTCTCAAGGTTTGACAGACTCTGAAAAGGAGGTATGCGTATCATGTGGTCATCCTGTCGTGTCTTGAGATGTTAAAATTACAGTTAGATAGACCTGTGCTGGTTGGACAAGTTTTCTAATATATCTGGACATAAATCGTAGCTAATAATATTTTCCCTCATCATCATATGATATACAGTTATGCGTAGTGTATGTCTTTACTATGTTACAATCTAAGAACCTACCAGCCACTACAGTTCTCTCATTGGGAGACTTAAGCTTTCGTCAGGCTGTCGACTGCTGCATTGCCCTCTTATTGGCTTTAAGTACACAACCTGTAACTGAATTATCTGTCAGAACAGAACCTATGTGTCCACAGCAGGTGATTTGGCATGTGGATTCTTCAGATTTTTAGAAAATAGGTAAAATTGTGATCAAAAGTTTAAAATGTATAAAATTCTGGTATAGTTTGCAATAGTATATCTATTAAATCATTTCAAAACTTCTTAACAAGGATGGAGAACATTGGCTGTGACCGAATTGGTTGAGGTTTACATTACCAGGACCATTGAGCAGCCTCCTCGGGATCTACAAATTTAGGAATGAAGATATGCATCCCATGTTACAATCCTGTTATGGCCCGAGGTTTTGAAGTTGCAGTTACATATTGGGCTGGGCGATATGGCTGATAAGTACATAGCGATATAAGTATTTCATATGGGTCCATCGATACACATTGAATTCTTTTTTCATATTATTTTATTCATTATTTTTTTTATTTTCCAATATTTTCACTGCCCTGTTAAAAAAACATTTAATGTAGTTTTCCTCCCGGGAGCTTTTTGTTACGGTCAATTAAGTGTTTTTGTTAAATATAGCTGCGTAGAATAATTATATGCATTATTATCGTACCACAATGTTTTGGTTTTGCAAATAATTTCCTAAAATCATTCTAATTTTGTTATTACATTATTTTGTCATAATATCATTCATCAATATTTTAGTTTTTTTTTTTTTTCAAATAGAATTAAGACCTTTTTCTGTGCAGATTCCTCTCGGGATTAAGTATTTAATGGGTTCTCAATTTTCTCTTGGACTCTGATGCAACCCAGTCTCCTCCCTTGGACAAAAAATATGGGCTGAATCTTCCTTGGAATAACGACACAGATTCTGACGAATCATTGTCAAATCCTGCCCCTGAACTTTGTGCCTCAGACCCAGACCATATTACTATCCCAAGGCTCAGGAGGACCAAAAGTATACAGGTAAACAACCCATATAGATTTCAGGGAATCTTACAAGCAAATTGCATATATTTTATTGGTCTCCTGCCTTCTTTCCTTTATATTTCGTTGTTGTTGTTGTTTTTTAGATTAAAAAAACAGGCTGACTTTGGAATGGATAAGCATTATTACTCCAACTCAGATGACAGTGGAGATGAATATATTCCGGATACAAGTGAGGCCTCTGATTCAGACGGAAGTGAATCTTTGAAAATTGTGGACCCTCTCTTGAAGTCTAAGAATGCCTTCAGAGATTTTTCTCCCACACCACGAATCTCAAAAGCCACCTCAACGCAGGTTGTTAATCAAGGGCGTTCACCCGTTCGGAGGAGTAGCAGCACTGGTGTGATTCTTGAATTCTATGGCTCTTCAAATATTTGTGCAGTTTTACACAAATCATCCAAAATAGAATTCAAGCACATCTGTGACAGAAATTCAAATTCAGAAGTCAAAGAGAGAGAACAAAAAAAAAAATCTAATGCTGCGCTTCTTCCGAAGACATATACTGTAAACATTAAATGTATGTTAGGACAATCTTGAAAAAAGTATTAGAACACCCTTTACTTTTATTTCTTGTTAATTTTATTAACCAAAATATGTCCATTTTTATTACAGATTAATGAATACAAAATTAAAACTCTAATCAGCTACTTTTTAATCGTTATATTTGTATAAACAAATGTTATACATCTGTGTGTTAACTTATACAAGAAATGACGGAAAAGCAAGGGTGGTTTAGTATTTTTTTATCGTATATAGTCTGTATAATATCTTTAACCTATGCTGATGCTGTTTAATACTGATTTAAATAATAATAATAATGTCATAATCTGTTGGTTTTACATGAACAAAACCTTTCAAGCACTTTTTAAAATTCTAAATACTACCTCTTGTCAGTAAGTTGGTTCACAGCACTGCCTTGGAGTGAAAGTGTGTAGTGCTGAGACAGTCGGTATGTGCTGAGTCGTCTGACGTTTGTGTGACTGGTACCCAGGAAGGTAGCAAAACCAGGGAGTGTGCATAGATACAGACCCCAAAAGTGATTAAAACCAAATAAAGTCCCCAGAAGATCATCTGTAGTCAGGTGAAGGACCCTGTACTTTGTTCAACTCATTTACTCCCTTAGACGTACAAAGACGTCTTTTAATGCAATGGCGCCCTCTACCAAAGACGTATAAGTACGTTTCCTGTCTTTTTTACGTCATAGTGTACATAAGGGTCTGATGCAACCTCTGACTGAGAATCAGCCTTGTCCGCATTGTGAATCATGTAAAAATCACCCAGCAGGGGGCAGAGGTGCAAAAGATCCGCCTTGAATCTGCGCCAGAGGTACAAATGGGGGGGCGGGATCCTGGGGTAGACTTATAAGTGTGGAGAGCAGCGTGGGTAGCAGCAGCATCGGCAGCACTAGCAGCAGTCGCATTAGTAGCGTTAGCAATGAAATCCTCCAAGCAAATGACGATCGAGGAATGCTTTTTTGTAAAAAAAAAGCTTCCTAAAAGCATCAAGGCGATGGAGACGCTTTGGTTGAGAGGATGACGCTTCGTCGTCGTCACAACAAAACGGCGTCTAAAGAGGGTGCGCGTGCCTTGCGGCCTGCATCGCCTGCCTTCGGACAATAGCCAAAGCAGCTGAGAGTCCTCACCAGATCCCCCCGAACGAGGAGGTAAGCGCTCGCAAGTTACCATTGAACATGTGGTTTTACCCCTCATGCTTTTATTGTACATATCATGCATCTTGCGGGCAGAAAATGTCGCGTAAATGTGCAGTTAGACGCGAGCTTGCTCGCTGACTTCCTCATCCGGCCGCCTCTATTGCACAATTACACGCGAGCGTAAGTCCTCGCCGACGAGGAAGTAAACGCTCGCAAGTTACCATTAAACATGTGGTTTTAGCCCTCATGCTTTTATTGTACATATCATGCATCTTGCGGGCAGAAAATGTCGCGTAAATGTGCAGTTAGACGCAAGCTTGCTCGCTGACTTTCTCGTCCGGGCGCCTATTGCACAATTACACGCGAGCGTAAGTCCTCGCCGACGAGGAAGTAAACGCTCGCAAGTTACCATTGAACATGTGGTTTTAGCCCTCATGCTTTTATTGTACATATCATGCATCTTGCGGGCAGAAAATGTCGCGTAAATGTGCAGTTACGCGCGAGCGCATCTCCTCCCCGACGAGGAAACAACAATACTGAATGGTGTGGTAATCATGCATACTTTCTAAAATTCACAGATTGTGCATCCCGCGGCAAGAAAGTTCCTCCTCGTCTTGTTGGTGTAAAGAAAGGTAAATTATAATATGAAACTTCACACGCCAGCAATAAAATGCAGCAATAAATATATATTTCCAATTGTTTGTATTTCTGTAATTTACAGGTTGTGCATCAGGAAGCAGTGGTTCCGGATGGCGTCACACTGGATGGCAACCGAGGAAAATCGACTTTACAGCAACCCCTGGACCACTGAATGCCGCTGCCCATTTGGAGTCTGAGGAGCCAGCTGATTTCCTGCAGCTGTTTCTCACGGATGAGCTTCTGCAGCACATCGCGGATGCCAGCAATCACTTCCCAGACAATTATTTTCACACAAACCCCAGTGGACAAACACAAGCTCGCCTATTTTCCACGGACCAGCAAAGCCAGACCACAACGAAAGTGTCGGGTCTGTTTGTGCAAAGGCAAACGGAGTGAAACAAGAATGTGGTGTGAACTATGTTGTGTGCCCTTGCATCAAGGCAACTGTTTTATTTTATATCACACAAAAAAAAAGTATGTATGACACTGATGTATTTCATTTTTGTACATAGTTCAACAGTTCAGTCGTTTAGTGTTATGTGCAAATAAATTTATTTTATCAAAAACATTTTTTGTGCTTTTTTTTGTTATTTTATAGAAGGCATGCATTATTTAGATGTTAGAGGTGTCATAAAAGCCATAAATAATAGTGTCAAAATTCAAATTATGGTCAAAATGCATCAGTTTACAAAAAGCTCATTTTCTCAGTTTTTTCCCCAGGGATTGGAGTTTTCATGAAATTTAGCTATTTTCAAATGCCGATTGCTCAAGAATGGAAAAAGATAGGAACAAACATTTTTTTCTGTTGAAAGAAGAGAGTCTCATCTTTCTTCGGGTGTGCTCCATGTCTATATAGCATTAGAATACTATATTCTGTGGGCCTTGCAATATTAGTCAAAACCCAGGAAAACGCTGGGATTGAGCGGGTTGCTCCAGTGAAAATGGCTGGTATTTAATGAGTTAAGACTGGTTAGGACATCCGGCTCGCAGTCCCAAGGTGCAGGGTTCGATCCCGGGACCCAGCTTTCCTGTGTGGAGGTTGCATTTGTGAGTGAGTTTGAGCGCAGATGGTTGTTCGTCTTTGCGTGCCCTGCGATTGGCTGGCAACCACTTCAGGGTGTGCCCCGCCTACTGTCCGTTGACAGCTGGGTAGGCTCCAGCACGCTATCCTTGTGAGAATAAGCGGATTGGATATTACATGTATGTGTTTATGCCCTAGGCCAGGCGAGGGCAAACTACGGCCCGGGGGCCACATGCGGCCCGTTAAGTTTTAATCCGGGCCGCCGAACTTGAAAAAAATTTAATGAATAAACCTTGTTAATGTTTTATTTTCTAAACACTGTGGTTTTCAAAGACAAATATTATTGTTGGAATGCTTTTATTCACTTTCATTTAAAATTAAATGTATTTTTTTTCTCAGATGAGGTGAGGTTTCCAAAACACTCCATCCATCTGCTCCTGGTCCGGCCCCTCTGTCATATTTTAGAACCCATTGTGGTCCTCCAATCAAAAAGTTTGCCCGCCCCTGCCCTAGGCTTTGTGTCTTTGCTTGGTTGACTGTGTAATGAGTGTATGAATGCATTTCTTTCTACCAGACACCTTGGACTTCCCATGGCAGATTAATAATCTATTTTATCTATCCATCAGGGTCACGAATGTCATTTGATGAGTAGAGAATTTAGAGTCTCCAATTAACCTAATATACATGGATTTGCGCATGGAAACCTGAGAAAAAGCCCTTAGTCCTACTTTTCCATCTGAACCACTTTATCCTCACGAGGGTCACAGCCGTGACATCCCAGCTGACTTCAGAAAGTAAGTGGGCGACGACTCATGATCTCTTGGTTGAATAATATTGTTAGGGGCTCAAAATGGCCCTCTACAATAAAATGGCAGAAGAATATTACATACTCTCTGGCAGAAGAATATTGCGTTTTTTTTGTTTTGTCCAATTAACTTAAATAAAACTTGGGAAAATTTAATGATTACATGTAAACCAGCTGGTCTTCCCCATACCAAGCCCTGGCTAAAACTGACTGAAAAATGCATGATGTGTGCCTTTTAAACTCCTCGGCCCATCCACTATGCCAGGGATGGGCAAACTTTTTGATTGGGAGGGGGGGGGCACAATGAGTCGTAAAATACATTTAATTTTAAACGAAAGTGAACAAAAGCATTACAACAATACATATGTCTTTGAAAAACCACAGTATTTAGAAAATAAACCATTAACAAGGCTTATTCATTTAATTTTTTTCAAGTTTGGGGGGCTGGATTGAAACGTTTAACGGGCCACAAGTGGCCCCCGGGCCGTAGTTTGCCCAAGTGCCCTAAGCCAATTGATTCTAAAAAATAACAGTTTTCTTCATCAAAACAACATTTTATGATCAACATAAATGTTAGTGAGTACATAAAGGTATACTCATTCGATCTATCATAACCCCATGCACTTAGACTGTACAAAAAAAAAGAAAATTTTTATTTTAAAACCTAGTATTTCGCCATGACGTCACACGCTAGCGTCAAGTGCTTGGCGCTAAAAACCCGGAAGTAACAGCGGCGCTCGGTTTGAAAGTGGAGAGTTGTGCATGGTAGGCGAATTCGGGAGAAATGTTTGTTGAACACGAGGACTGTGGCGTAGAAGATGGTTTAACAGCGATCTAGTGCGCACCCAACCGTGATGGCTGACCAACGAAATAAATGCGGACCGACGGAGTGGACTGACAGGACGTGGAAAACAGGTGTGTGGCATGTGTGCGTGTGCACGAATGTGGGAGCGCGTTCACTATGGTGGCAGCGATCGCAAAGCAGCAGCACCACTCCTTGACAAAAGTATTGTACTTTCTCTGATGTTTTGGGTTTGCTCTGCTTTGGGGTTTGTAGTTCTGGCCACGCAAAAGTAACAAAGCAAGTTCTTGGATGTCTGCTTTTTTCTTGAACTGTTAATTGGTTAACATCGTGGCTCTTATTTTTATCTAATGTATGGAGTTTGGTGGCTATCTATATGCACAACTATATTAGTTGCACTTGAAATTGCATACAGAAAATTAGTATAAATAGGTTACGCTATAAAGTATAACAATATTAACAATCGTTATTGTTGTTACTGTTTATTTATTTTATTTTGCAATAACTGTGCTCCAAGCTTAGCTGTTGTGCCAGCTGCCAAGTAAAAATATGTAATCTCACTCAATATTAGGAATAAATACTTAACTAACATCTCAATTTTTCGGGTTGGGCTGTGGGGGAGGGGAGGGTGGCTGCCTGACATAAAGCAGACTGTCCTGCACATGCGCAGACCAGCCGAGTGTGTGAAGTGTGCGTAAGTGCAGTACCGGGACCGACCACTAGACAGCGATCCTGAGTAATTTTTCCGCACACACATTTCTAGCACACTCGTCTTGTTTTTGTGACCTTCCTGGGAAGCCCTGAAACTTTGACAGGACCTCCCCCTGAGCTTCTTATCACTGAATTCAATGCTCTTTTTTGTGGGGCCCAGATTTTTGGTCCCCACAAAAATTTTGGTCCCCTACAGTGGGTGTGCTGTCCGATGTTGGTCCCCAACATGTAGCTTATACAAACACACACACACACCCCTACTTGTTTTTGTGACATTGTTGGGCCACCTGAGCAAAACTCACATTGTGGGAACCACCCTTTCTAGTGGTTGTACAGCTCTGAAAAAAATCAGGCAGTGTCCAGGAATTTAGTTAAACACAAAAACCACTTCAAATTACCAATTAATGACCTGGAGGTCAAATGAGTGACTCAAGTGCATGTAATTCAGTCACTGTAGCCCAAAGATTCTCTGGGCCAGTGGATGAACCATTATTCGTCTTGGACAGCATTGAAGCAGGCCGTAGCCTGGTTTCTAAAGCTGAAAGACTTACTGACAGAGTAAAGGAAAATAGAAAGGAGTTAATCACATTAGGTGAAGAAGGCAAGATGAATTTATTCAAGAGAACTGTCAAAGGAAAGTATTTGACCTGCGACGACTTGGATAAAGCAGAAAGAGAACTTGTGAAATACTGTCAAAGGCGAAGTTTCAAAAAAGATTTAGCCATATTTGAAAAACAAAAAAGGGTGAAGAAAAGTAGCCCACTTTACAAGTTCAATATAGTACTTCAAGATGGTGTCATGAGGGTTGGTGGACAGTTGAGCCACGCAGCCATGCCTGAAACAGCAAAACAGCAAGCCATCTTGCCAAGGATTCACATAACACAAAGCTAGTCCTGAGATACATTCATGAGATTACAGCTCACGCTGGAAGGAACCACATGATGGCTAATCTGCATCAACAGTTTTGGATACCTCGAGCTGCTAGAGTCATCAGAAGAGTGCTACCTGACGATCCGCCTTTCAAGAGAATTGGCGTTGATTATTTTGGTCCATTCTAAGTAAGTAGGGTTAGAGGACAAGTAAAGAGATATGGCGTGATTTTTACATGTCTCGCTGTACGAGCCGTACATCTGGAAATTGCATCTTCACGTGACACAGATGCTTGTCTCAACGCAATCCGAAGATTTCTTGTCAGAAGAGGACAAGTGAGAGAGATGTATTCTGATAACGGAACCAACTTTAGATCAGCTGACAGTGAAATGAAGAAATCAATCAAAGAATGGAACACTAAGTAAATCGAGAAACACTTGCTGCAAAAAGGTATTCAGTGGCATAGCAATCCCCCAGCAGGTTCCCACCACGGAGGAAGCTGTGAGCGACTTATTTGGTCTGTGAGAAAAATCCTGAATGTCACTGTAAAAGAACAAATTTCGGGTGAAGAAAGTCAATATACCTTGCTTGGTGAGGCTGAAGCAGTTATAAACAGCAGGCCTATCACAAGGACATCTTCCGACCTCAACGACTTGGAAGCACTCACACCCAACACTCTGTTGTGGCTGAAGGTCAAACCTGAGTTACCTCCTGGAGTCTTCTGTAAAGACGACCAATACGCCCCAATACGTACCTCTGGGAATGAGCTGGTCAGCTCTTTAAAGAGTATTATGTAAGTTGAAATACATTAATCCATTTTTCTTTTTTGGACCATCTTTAACTGTGTAGTGTGTAATGTCTAAAATACAAAATGATCAGATTTTAGGGTGCAGTTGACGACTGTGGCACAGGTCCTCGCTCTACAAGTGCTAATAGTCTTCGGCAAAGAGAAAAATCTGCCATAAGGTACAGAAAACATTGGCATCAGAGTAAATGGATGCATGTTTTTGCAATGTGCGAGGAAACTGGCGAACTCAGAGAAAACTACGCAGGCTTGGGAGAACATGCAAACTCTACACAGGAAGGCCGGAGCCGGAATCGATCCCACAACCTCTGCATTGTGAGACCATCGTGCTCACAAGTCGCCCACCGTGGCGGCCGTCCATTATGAATGCCATCCCACCATCCATTATCTGTACGGCTTCTCCTCACAAGGGTTGCGGGGGGTGCTGGAGCCTATCCCAGCTATCTTGGGGCAGTAGGTGGGGTACACCCTAAACTGGTTGCCAGCCAATCGCAGGTCACACAAAGACAAACAACCATCCGCGCTCACACTCACACCAATTTAGGGTGTCCAAACAACCTGCCATGCATGTGTTTGGAATGTGGGAGGAAACCGGAGAACCCACGCAGGCGTGTGGGAAACATGCAAACTCCAAACAGGAAAGCCGGAATCAATCCCGCGACCTCTGCATTGTGAGACCATCGTGCTAACAAGTCGCCCACCATGCATCCCTGCTAAATAAATGATTAATTTTTACATTTTAGTATTTGTGCGATCTTGTGTTCATGACAGCATTTTCAACAGTGTGGGTGTTTGTATGAAAGCATTTCACTCGTGTATGGGCATGAGCATGTTTCAGTTGTATTTATGAATAACAATAATTTCACAATTGTGCCTGAGCGCCTTTCACTGGTGTGTATGAGAATGTTTCACCTATGTGTATGAGCGCATTTGACGAGTGTATGAGCAACAACTATTTCACTAGTGTGTATGAGAGCGTTTCACTCGTATGTATGATAGCGTTTCATAAGTATGCATGAGCAACAACAATTTCACTGGTGTGTAAGAGTGCATTTCAGAAGTGTGAAGCGATTCCTGACTTTTGTCCCCAACGGCACCTCATACTCCCCATCTCCCGCTCACTTCTCCTGACCCCATGAGCCATCCCCGTTGCTACTACATGGAGATTTGATGTGTTTTTTTGTTTTTTTTGTTATTAGCTTCTTCAACATCTCTTCTGATTCTCATCTCTTCTCTGGCGCTCGTCTCCGCCTGTCTGATTTGAAGTCGACCTCAGAATTTGCACTATTTTGACATGACTTCTGTGGTAATCACTACTGACATATTGTGTCATTTGCTCAATAATACATTAAAATTATAATAAATAATTAAAATGGGTCCGGTGCCGAGCTCTGGCTTCATATCTTTAAAAGTGGTCTTCTCAAATCTGTTACTAATGGCCTCTAAATCAGTTGTGGTAGAGAAGGGGCAAATTAGACCTTATGGCATCTTAATTTGGTCAAGTCTTGTACCCATTTTCAAGGCCAGCGACTATTGCTTTAGCTATATACAAGAAAAGGATTACTCTGAATATACACAACAACAAATCCCAGATGTCCAACCCAAATGTTGTTTCAAAATAATCCAGTTCAGATGATAAACAAATGTATTGGTATGTTGAGGTCATTATTTCAAATCAAAATATACACTTCTTTTTCAGACAATGGGGAGGATCGAAGAAGTGGAAAAGTTGCAGGAGTAACTTCAAAACAATGCAAAGAGACAGAATCTGGAAGAATGTCAAGTTTGTCCATGTTTATATTTCTGGAATTTAGTGGGCGTGCATCTCGAAATGTTTGGGGATGGTTCGGGCTGCCAGACAAGACTTTCACTGCGAGCGCTGGACCACTGGATGCTGCGGCAAACAGCGGACTTCTTGCAGCTATTTATTACCAACAAGCTACTCCTGCACATCAATGATGCGGATGGCACAGACTGCTTTGCAGACAATTATTTTGAGGCAAAACCAAGAGGTCTGTAAGCACTCTGAAAACAAAGTAAAATATTTGACACCCACGGCAAAAAAAGCCATGCTACAGCATAGGGCTGGGCGATAAACCGAAAATTTACCGTTACCGAAATTTATTACAATGACCGAAATCATTTTGCCCATGTCGGTAAATTCGATGAATAAAAAAAGAAAAGCCTTTTGTCTGCGGCAATGTTCATGCCCCTTTAAGACCGCTACAGCGCCTCTAGTCATGTGACTCCACCCGTCTGTCGCTCTCGTTGCTGGCGATTCAAATCCAGAAGCTTTCTCACCACCCACAACACAACCATGCTGTGCTGAAAGTTCAAAGTGAGAAGCAAGGTTCGACAAGTGACAACAGCCCATGAACGGAGGCGACACCATACGAGAGAACGTCTCAGAGGTGGACGCGATAGCTTAGCACATAGCTAAAGATAAAGCTCCTCTAGTTACGTGGCGCGCACAGGATTTAAACGCTTCATGAAAGCCGTATTTCCCGATATGGACTACATCGGGCCGGGAGCTTAGACATGTCAAGCATTTTGCATCTACATCCGACTTGTGGTCGGGTCGCAACATGGATCCCTGATTGAGCCTAACTGTGCATTACATAGATGACAAGTGGCGACTGCGCAGCAGAGTACTCGAGACGGCACATTTTCCCCGATAATACCCACTTGTTTATTTGGCTTGCATTGACATTTTCTTTCATTTTATTTAGCGTTTTTTTATTTGCCATTATTTACATCATGAGAGCATCTTGGCGCAATCTATTTGCAGAAAAAGATTTCGCAAGAGGTACCCTTTTTCTTTGTGACATTGTTCAAGTCATGCAAAGCAAGCTCAGGGTTCGCGGTTAACCGCTTCCCGATTGCCCGGGGCAAGTGAAATTTGGCCACGGGCAAGGTAAAATTATGGGCAACTTGCCCGACCGGGCAAGCATTTTTTAAAGCAGCCAAATATCTTTAATTTTGACGAAAACGGTGGTGTGATCTGTTTGTGTGCACTGTATGGTGATGGTTTAACCCAGACAACCCCTTATGTTTTGGTATGGTCCATTGGCCTTATCGGGGGCAATGGGCGGGCGCTACGGGGATCAGTTAGTTCAGTGAATGTCGAGTTAAAGTGGACGTCAATAAATCCCGCAGTATTGGAACTCGCTGTCGTAGCATCCTCATTTGAAGTTTGAAAAACACAACAAAAACCTACGATATTTTGGCCGAAAATTGGCGACGAGTTCGTTCAAATCCGAACATTTCGGATTCCTCTGACATGACTAAAATAGCTCGAATATTTTTAAGTAGACAATTCAGTTGTGAGTAAGGAAGGGAGTAATATTTGATTATTGGCTGTTAATTCATTAGCTCCATGATGTGACCTGACATAGTGTCAGTGACTGTGTTCTGTTTATGCTATGAAACTTATGGAGGCAGCACCACAGGCACTGGTCTTAAAGGAATACACAAATTTGCCACACTCATAATTTACTCATGTGATTCCTCAATTAATACGCTCTCCTGGACTTAAAATTGATCATCTGGATTGCTGTAATATCATTTTCCCAATTTAACATGCAGATTTGTTAATTATTAAAACTACAATTAACATTTTCAATAACTGCACAGGATGATACATTTGCTCTTGTGAGTAGGGTTTCATGGTTGACGATGAAAACAAGATTAATTTATGCTTATCAGATTATATGTTTATTTACATTTGTGGCGCACATTTTACAACCATAAACATTTTATTCTTAGAGAAAAAAAATTGTCACTTGCCCAAGTCGGGCAAGTAATTTGGCCACTCGGGCAAGGCAAATTTTAGTGGCACTTGCCCTATGGGCAAGCAGTTTTTAAAGTTAACCGCGAACCCTGCAAGCTATTTGGAATGTTCATACAAATGATTTTTGTACTTTTATTTTTCATTGAAAGTAAAGTGTACCAGTTGGTCAATAAAAAAAACAGTCAATATGCAATTCCTGCATTTATTTTGATTTTAGTCCACGTGGGAATTTATTGTGCATTTATCGTTATCGAGGTAAAATTGCTCGATTTCTCGCGATATTGATTTGAGGTCATATCGCCCAGCCCTTCTACAGCATGTATACAGTGTGAGACGTGTTGTGTTCACTTGCTCCAAGGCAATTGTTTTTAAGTGTATACCACATACCCAACGAATTGTGTAATTTGTATGGCGGGGTGTACACATGCGTTGCAAAAACACATGCACACACTGTCACTCACGCACTTCCGTATATAGTTTATTTCAGCACCTTTTGTCATGCTGTTTTTATTTTATAGAAGGAAAGCATTATTTTGATGTCTGAGCTGTCACAAAAGAAAAAATAGAACTGTTGAAGTCAAGTCAAGCTTGTGCTTGAAATGTTTGTTCTTAGTTTCTCAGTTTTTCGTGAGCAATGGGAATTCAGTTATATTCAAACGCTGTCAGGTAAAGGCTCCATATTTTTATAGCATTATAGCACACTATTCTGTGGGCGCTAGAATTGAAGGGTTTGCGTTAGTAAAAATAGGTGGGATTAAATGAGCTGAAGTGTATCTCTTGAGTGCTCCTTAAATATTTGCCTGTGTTGGTATATTTTATTTTGGTCGTGTCATGTTTATTCTTACGCTGAAAGAGACATGAGGTGTTCGAAAAAAATAAATGATTTTTTTTCCCGGTCAAAACTACCAATGGTGTCTGTTTTTTTTCCCTCCGTGAAATGTACGAGTTATCACTTTGACGCGCATGATGTCACGTGGCTGGAGGACTGGAAACTTGCACGAACAACATTTACGTTGAAATGTAACAATGACACATATATCGACATCTAACAAACATGCATGGGCATCTAACATTGACACTTACATTGACGTCTATAACATAAACCATTACAATCACATCTAACAAACACGGACATCTAACAGACACATCGACATCCATCATAAACATTTACATAGACATCGACATCTAACCAACCTTTACATAGACATCTTACACACATCGACATCTAACAAACATTTACATAGACATCTAACATAAACACATCTAATATAGACACATAGATTGACATCTAACATCGACACATTGAGATCTAACATAGACATACATTGACATCTAACAAAGACTGTTACATCGACAACTAACATCGACACAAGGCTTTGTCAAATGACACGTCATGACGACATATACAGAGACACAAGGCACAACAGCATATTTTTGGTACAAATTGAACCCGATATGTTAGCTACCTCGTTCGACTTAAAGGGTTAGCGAACTTGTTATGGTGGTTGAGGCGTGGTGGCTACCCAGCTCGTGTAGTGTATATTAAACTTAAGTTAATAATTTATGACCAGTAAACACGGATGTTGTAACGCAAAACAATGTTCAAATGTTAGTTTTTTTTCAACACATTTCATGAGAAAAAGCTCTACTTGTCTGTGAGAAATGTATGTTGTAGACCCATTATATAACACAATATTACACAATTTTACATTGGAATTTCATTTAATAAAACATTGACAATTATCTTTACAAACACTGTGTATGATTCATCTTTTCATTTGTTGTTCAATGAGCAAAACAGTGGCGATCAAAACAGTGCAAATTAAATGACATTTTATAGGTATCTGGCTGCAATACAGTGAACCCTCGCTACTTCGCGGTTCACCTTTCGCGGGTTCAGTGCTTCGCGGGTCTAAAAAATATTCGGGGGCATTGTAGTTTCGCCGAGCGGCACGACGGGGCGCTGGAGTGGTTAGACGGCCGGCGTGCGCCGAAGAAGAACGTGGGCGAAGAGGAGAGTGGACAAAGAAGAGCACGTTCCCCCGGGCACGATTTGGGGCGACGTTTCGCGCGGTTCGGACCGTACCAGAGCTCCGGCCAGCGTGCGTGGCAGTTAAGCCGAAGAGGAACAACTTCCGCCCGGGCACTAGCGGGGCGACATTTCGCTCCGTTCGGGACCGTGCGAGAGCTCCGGAGGAGACCGGCCGGCGTGCGTGGTTGTTAAGCCGAAGAGGAACACCTTCCGCCCGGGCATGAGCGGAGCGCGAGGCTGTCAGTTATGAATGAATAAATGAATAAATAAATGAAGAATGCCAGGGCACACCGGACGGCGTACCAGCAGGTAAAAGTCGAAGTAATTAAATAAATACAAAAAGAAGTAATTGAATAAATACAAAAATAATGGCTGGGGAATAAAAAAATGTTTTAATAATTTTTTTTTTTGTTATAACATGAATTTCACGCTCTCTCTCTCTACCCGTATATATATATATATATATATATATATATATATATATATATATATATTATTTTATTTATTTATTTTTTTAAGCATTTTTGAAGGTGCGCCGCTACTTCGCACTTTTTTTTTTTAAGCATTTTTGAAGGTGCGCCGCTACTTCGCGGATTTTCAGTTTTCGCGGGTGGTCTCGGTCCCCATTAACCGCGATAACCGAGGGTTCACTGTAGTAAGTTACATTCTAATTTACATTTACAGGTAATGGAAATGACTACTGGTAACCTCAATTTAACTGTATTTCAGTCAGAATGCCTCAAACATCATAAAAAAATAAAACGTTGAGTATTATTTCTCCTTCAAAATGTCAGAAGAAATACTCTATAATGGCCTGACGACATTAACATAGTTTATAGTATATAGCAGGGGTGGGAAAACTTTTTTATTGGCGGGCCACAATGGGTTCTAAAATTTGACAGAGGGGCTGGACCAGGAGCAGATGGATGGAGTGTTTTGGTAACCTCATCTCATCTGAGAAAAAAAATACATTTAATTTTAAATGAAAGTGAACAAAAGCTTGTCTTTGAAAAACCACACTATTTTGAAAATAAAACATTAACAAGGTTTATTTTATTTTTTTTCAAATTCGGCGGGCCGGATTAAAACGTTTAACGGGCCGCATGTGGCCCCCAGGCCGTAGTTTTCTCACGACGGTATATAGCATAGCGGCATAGGTTCCCTCGTCAACATCAAGTGAGTTACCCTCTTACCAAGACCAAAATACGGGGCTCCCCATCTCCCGGTCACTTCTCCAGACCCCAACAGTCACCCTCGTTGCGAGAACTTTAAGATTCGATGTTTATTTTTTTTCGCTTCTTCAACTTCGTGTCTGATTCTTTTCTCTTCTCTGGCTCCAGGATTCCGCTGTCAATCAGATGACGATTGAGGCGGGACTTCCGGTTCAAAGTCACCCTCAGAGTTTGCAACCATTTGAGATGGCTTCTGTGGTAATAACAACTGTCATAGGTGCAATTTGCTCTATAAAGCATTAAAAAAAAAAAATAATAATAAATTACAAAAAATAGTCAAGTACAGCACTCGTCTCATAAACTAGGTAAGAATTTAGCGTTACTAACGTTGCTACACTATAAAGAGTGTTTTACTGACTAGCTAAACCCAGTTTTGGTTTAGCTGTTATAAAAGTTTGGTTTTTTAGTGCTGTAAATGCATTTTCAGCTCGCGCTGTACACATTTGCTATGAGAGGCATTATCTCATAAGGGAAATATTGGACAATCAAATTAATGACTGCCCAGGCATCAGGATGTCTTTTTACACTATATAAAGGTGGAAATTTACATTGGAAACGTTTAGTTTAGCTGTTAATGAAGTTTCGTTTTTTTTAGTGCTGAAAATTCATTGTCTGCTGGCGCTGTACACTTTTTCTAAGTGTTGCAATATCTCATGAAGGAAATACTGGACAATCAAATTAATGACTTTCCAGGCTTCAGGATGCCTTTCTACACTATATAAAGGTGGAAATTTACATTGGAAACGTTTGGTTTAGCTGTTATAAAAGTTTGGTTTTTTAGTGCTGTAAATGCATTTTCAGCTCGCGCTGTACACATTTGCTATGAGAGGCATTATCTCATAAGGGAAATATTGGACAATCAAATTAATGACTGCCCAGGCTTCAGGATGTCTTTTTACACTATATAAAGGTGGAAATTTACATTGGAAACGTTTGGTTTAGCTGTTATAAAAGTTTGGTTTTTTTAGTGCTGAAAATGCATTTTCAGCTCGCACTGTACACATTTGCTATGTGAGGCATTATCTCATAAGGGAAATACTGGACAATCAAATTAATGACTGCCCAGGCTTCAGGATGTCTTTTTACACTATATAAAGGTGGAATTTACATTGGAAACGTTTGGTTTAGCTGTTATAAAAGTTTGTTTTTTTGTGCTGAAAATGCATTTTCAGCTCGCACTGTACACATTTGCTATGTGAGGCATTATCTCATGAAGGAAATACTGGACAATCAAATTAATGACTTTCCAGGCTTCAGGATGCCTTTTTACACTATATAAAGGTGGAAATTTACATTGGAAACGTTTGGTTTAGCTGTTATAAAAGTTTGGTTTTTTAGTGCTGTAAATGCATTTTCAGCTCGCGCTGTACACATTTGCTATGAGAGGCATTATCTCAAAAGGGAAATATTGGACAATCAAATTAATGACTGCCCAGGCTTCAGGATGTCTTTTTACACTATATAAAGGTGGAATTTACATTGGAAACGTTTGGTTTAGCTGTTATAAAAGTTTGGTTTTTTAGTGCTGAAAATGCATTTTCAGCTCGCACTGTACACATTTGCTATGTGAGGCATTATCTCATGAAGGAAATACTGGACAATCAAATTAATGACTTTCCAGGCTTCAGGTTGCCTTTTTACACTCTATAAAGGTGGAAATTTACATTGGAAACGTTTGGTTTAGCTGTTATAAAAGTTTGGTTTTTTAGTGCTGTAAATGCATTTTCAGCTCGCGCTGTACACATTTGCTATGAGAGGCATTATCTCATAAAGGAAATATTGGACAATCGAATTAATGACTGCCCAGGCTTCAGGATGTCTTTTTACACTATATAAAGGTGGAAATTTACATTGGAAACGTTTGGTTTAGCTGTTATAAAAGTTTGGTTTTTTAGTGCTGAAAATGCATTTTCAGCTCGCACTGTACACATTTGCTATGTGAGGCATTATCTCATAAGGGAAATACTGGACAATCAAATTAATGACTTCCCAGGCTTTCAGGATGCCTTTTTACACTCTATAAATGTGGAAATTTACATTGGAAACGTTTGGTTTAGCTGTTAATGAAGTTTCGTTTTTTTAGTGCTGAAAATTCATTGTCTGCTGGCGCTGTACACCTTTTCTAAGTGTTGCAATATCTCATGAAGGAAATACTGGACAATCAAATTAATGACTTTCCAGGCTTCAAGATGCCTTTCTACACTATATAAAGGTGGAAATTTACATTGGAAACGTTTGGTTTAGCTGTTATAAAAGTTTGGGTTTTTAGTCCTGTAAATGCATTTTCAGCTCGCGCTGTACACATTTGCTATGAGAGGCATTATCTCATAAGCGAAATATTGGACAATCAAATTAATGACTGCCCAGGCTTCAGGATGTCTTTTTACACTATATAAAGGTGGAAATTTACATTGGAAACGTTTAGTTTAGCTGTTATAAAAGTTTGTTTTTTTAGTGCTGTAAATGCATTTTCAGCTCGCGCTGTACACATTTGCTATGTGAGGCATTATCTCATAAGGGAAATACTGGACAATCAAATTAATGACTGCCCAGGCTTCAGGATGTCTTTTTACACTATATAAAGGTGGAAATTTACATTGGAAACGTTTGGTTTAGCTGTTATAAAAGTTTGGTTTTTTAGTGCTGAAAATGCATTTTCAGCTCGCACTGTACACATTTGCTATGTGAGGCATTATCTCATAAGGGAAATACTGGACAATCAAATTAATTACTTCCCAGGCTTCAGGATGCCTTTTTACACTCTATAAATGTGGAAATTTACATTGGAAACGTTTGGTTTAGCTGTTAATGAAGTTTCGTTTTTTTAGTGCTGAAAATTCATTGTCTGCTGGCGCTGTACACTTTTTCTAAGTGTTGCAATATCTCATGAAGGAAATACTGGACAATCAAATTAATGACTTTCCAGGCTTCAGGATGCCTTTCTACACTATATAAAGGTGGAAATTTACATTGGAAACGTTTGGTTTAGCTGTTATAAAAGTTTGGTTTTTTAGTGCTGTAAATGCATTTTCAGCTCGCGCTGTACACATTTGCTATGAGAGGCATTATCTCATAAGGGAAATATTGGACAATCAAATTAATGACTGCCCAGGCTTCAGGATGTCTTTTTACACTATATAAAGGTGGAAATTTACATTGGAAACGTTTGGTTTAGCTGTTATAAAAGTTTGGTTTTTTAGTGCTGTAAATGCATTTTCAGCTCGCGCTGTACACATTTGCTATGAGAGGCATTATCTCATAAGGGAAATATTGGACAATCAAATTAATGACTGCCCAGGCTTCAGGATGTCTTTTTACACTATATAAAGGTGGAAATTTACATTGGAAACGTTTAGTTTAGCTGTTAATGAAGTTTCGTTTTTTTAGTGCTGAAAATTCATTGTCTGCTGGCGCTGTACACTTTTTCTAAGTGTTGCAATATCTCATGAAGGAAATACTGGACAATCAAATTAATGACTTTCCAGGCTTCAGGATGCCTTTCTACACTATATAAAGGTAGAAATTTACATTGGAAACGTTTGGTTTAGCTGTTATAAAAGTTTGGTTTTTTAGTGCTGTAAATGCATTTTCAGCTCGCGCTGTACACATTTGCTATGAGAGGCATTATCTCATAAGGGAAATATTGGACAATCAAATTAATGACTGCCCAGGCTTCAGGATGTCTTTTTACACTATATAAAGGTGGAAATTTACATTGGAAACGTTTGGTTTAGCTGTTATAAAAGTTTGGTTTTTTAGTGCTGTAAATGCATTTTCAGCTCGCGCTGTACACATTTGCTATGAGAGGCATTATCTCATAAGGGAAATATTGGACAATCAAATTAATGACTGCCCAGGCATCAGGATGTCTTTTTACACTATATAAAGGTGGAAATTTACATTGGAAACGTTTAGTTTAGCTGTTAATGAAGTTTCGTTTTTTTTAGTGCTGAAAATTCATTGTCTGCTGGCGCTGTACACTTTTTCTAAGTGTTGCAATATCTCATGAAGGAAATACTGGACAATCAAATTAATGACTTTCCAGGCTTCAGGATGCCTTTCTACACTATATAAAGGTGGAAATTTACATTGGAAACGTTTGGTTTAGCTGTTATAAAAGTTTGGTTTTTTAGTGCTGTAAATGCATTTTCAGCTCGCGCTGTACACATTTGCTATGAGAGGCATTATCTCATAAGGGAAATATTGGACAATCAAATTAATGACTGCCCAGGCTTCAGGATGTCTTTTTACACTATATAAAGGTGGAAATTTACATTGGAAACGTTTGGTTTAGCTGTTATAAAAGTTTGGTTTTTTTAGTGCTGAAAATGCATTTTCAGCTCGCACTGTACACATTTGCTATGTGAGGCATTATCTCATAAGGGAAATACTGGACAATCAAATTAATGACTGCCCAGGCTTCAGGATGTCTTTTTACACTATATAAAGGTGGAATTTACATTGGAAACGTTTGGTTTAGCTGTTATAAAAGTTTGTTTTTTTGTGCTGAAAATGCATTTTCAGCTCGCACTGTACACATTTGCTATGTGAGGCATTATCTCATGAAGGAAATACTGGACAATCAAATTAATGACTTTCCAGGCTTCAGGATGCCTTTTTACACTATATAAAGGTGGAAATTTACATTGGAAACGTTTGGTTTAGCTGTTATAAAAGTTTGGTTTTTTAGTGCTGTAAATGCATTTTCAGCTCGCGCTGTACACATTTGCTATGAGAGGCATTATCTCAAAAGGGAAATATTGGACAATCAAATTAATGACTGCCCAGGCTTCAGGATGTCTTTTTACACTATATAAAGGTGGAATTTACATTGGAAACGTTTGGTTTAGCTGTTATAAAAGTTTGGTTTTTTAGTGCTGAAAATGCATTTTCAGCTCGCACTGTACACATTTGCTATGTGAGGCATTATCTCATGAAGGAAATACTGGACAATCAAATTAATGACTTTCCAGGCTTCAGGATGCCTTTTTACACTCTATAAAGGTGGAAATTTACATTGGAAACGTTTGGTTTAGCTGTTATAAAAGTTTGGTTTTTTAGTGCTGTAAATGCATTTTCAGCTCGCGCTGTACACATTTGCTATGAGAGGCATTATCTCATAAAGGAAATATTGGACAATCGAATTAATGACTGCCCAGGCTTCAGGATGTCTTTTTACACTATATAAAGGTGGAAATTTACATTGGAAACGTTTGGTTTAGCTGTTATAAAAGTTTGGTTTTTTAGTGCTGAAAATGCATTTTCAGCTCGCACTGTACACATTTGCTATGTGAGGCATTATCTCATAAGGGAAATACTGGACAATCAAATTAATGACTTCCCAGGCTTTCAGGATGCCTTTTTACACTCTATAAATGTGGAAATTTACATTGGAAACGTTTGGTTTAGCTGTTAATGAAGTTTCGTTTTTTTAGTGCTGAAAATTCATTGTCTGCTGGCGCTGTACACCTTTTCTAAGTGTTGCAATATCTCATGAAGGAAATACTGGACAATCAAATTAATGACTTTCCAGGCTTCAAGATGCCTTTCTACACTATATAAAGGTGGAAATTTACATTGGAAACGTTTGGTTTAGCTGTTATAAAAGTTTGGGTTTTTAGTCCTGTAAATGCATTTTCAGCTCGCGCTGTACACATTTGCTATGAGAGGCATTATCTCATAAGCGAAATATTGGACAATCAAATTAATGACTGCCCAGGCTTCAGGATGTCTTTTTACACTATATAAAGGTGGAAATTTACATTGGAAACGTTTAGTTTAGCTGTTATAAAAGTTTGTTTTTTTAGTGCTGTAAATGCATTTTCAGCTCGCGCTGTACACATTTGCTATGTGAGGCATTATCTCATAAGGGAAATACTGGACAATCAAATTAATGACTGCCCAGGCTTCAGGATGTCTTTTTACACTATATAAAGGTGGAAATTTACATTGGAAACGTTTGGTTTAGCTGTTATAAAAGTTTGGTTTTTTAGTGCTGAAAATGCATTTTCAGCTCGCACTGTACACATTTGCTATGTGAGGCATTATCTCATAAGGGAAATACTGGACAATCAAATTAATTACTTCCCAGGCTTCAGGATGCCTTTTTACACTCTATAAATGTGGAAATTTACATTGGAAACGTTTGGTTTAGCTGTTAATGAAGTTTCGTTTTTTTAGTGCTGAAAATTCATTGTCTGCTGGCGCTGTACACTTTTTCTAAGTGTTGCAATATCTCATGAAGGAAATACTGGACAATCAAATTAATGACTTTCCAGGCTTCAGGATGCCTTTCTACACTATATAAAGGTGGAAATTTACATTGGAAACGTTTGGTTTAGCTGTTATAAAAGTTTGGTTTTTTAGTGCTGTAAATGCATTTTCAGCTCGCGCTGTACACATTTGCTATGAGAGGCATTATCTCATAAGGGAAATATTGGACAATCAAATTAATGACTGCCCAGGCTTCAGGATGTCTTTTTACACTATATAAAGGTGGAAATTTACATTGGAAACGTTTGGTTTAGCTGTTATAAAAGTTTGGTTTTTTAGTGCTGTAAATGCATTTTCAGCTCGCGCTGTACACATTTGCTATGAGAGGCATTATCTCATAAGGGAAATATTGGACAATCAAATTAATGACTGCCCAGGCTTCAGGATGTCTTTTTACACTATATAAAGGTGGAAATTTACATTGGAAACGTTTAGTTTAGCTGTTAATGAAGTTTCGTTTTTTTAGTGCTGAAAATTCATTGTCTGCTGGCGCTGTACACTTTTTCTAAGTGTTGCAATATCTCATGAAGGAAATACTGGACAATCAAATTAATGACTTTCCAGGCTTCAGGATGCCTTTCTACACTATATAAAGGTAGAAATTTACATTGGAAACGTTTGGTTTAGCTGTTATAAAAGTTTGGTTTTTTAGTGCTGTAAATGCATTTTCAGCTCGCGCTGTACACATTTGCTATGAGAGGCATTATCTCATAAGGGAAATATTGGACAATCAAATTAATGACTGCCCAGGCTTCAGGATGTCTTTTTACACTATATAAAGGTGGAAATTTACATTGGAAACGTTTGGTTTAGCTGTTATAAAAGTTTGGTTTTTTAGTGCTGTAAATGCATTTTCAGCTCGCGCTGTACACATTTGCTATGAGAGGCATTATCTCATAAGGGAAATATTGGACAATCAAATTAATGGCTGCCCAGGCTTCAGGATGTCTTTTTACACTATATAAAGGTGGAAATTTACATTGGAAACGTTTAGTTTAGCTGTTAATGAAGTTTCGGTTTTTTAGTGCTGAAAATTCATTGTCTCCTGGCGCTGTACACTTTTTCTAAGTGTTGCAATATCTCATGAAGGAAATACTGGACAATCAAATTAATGACTTTCCAGGCTTCAGGATGCCTTTCTACACTATATAAAGGTGGAAATTTACATTGGAAACGTTTGGTTTAGCTGTTATAAAAGTTTGGTTTTTTAGTGCTGTAAATGCATTTTCAGCTCGCGCTGTACACATTTGCTATGAGAGGCATTATCTCAAAAGGGAAATATTGGACAATCAAATTAATGACTGCCCAGGCTTCAGGATGTCTTTTTACACTATATAAAGGTGGAATTTACATTGGAAACGTTTGGTTTAGCTGTTATAAAAGTTTGGTTTTTTAGTGCTGAAAATGCATTTTCAGCTCGCACTGTACACATTTGCTATGTGAGGCATTATCTCATGAAGGAAATACTGGACAATCAAATTAATGACTTTCCAGGCTTCAGGATGCCTTTTTACACTATATAAAGGTGGAAATTTACATTGGAAACGTTTGGTTTAGCTGTTATAAAAGTTTGTTTTTTTGTGCTGAAAATGCATTTTCAGCTCGCACTGTACACATTTGCTATGTGAGGCATTATCTCATGAAGGAAATACTGGACAATCAAATTAATGACTTTCCAGGCTTCAGGATGCCTTTTTACACTATATAAAGGTGGAAATTTACATTGGAAACGTTTGGTTTAGCTGTTATAAAAGTTTGGTTTTTTAGTGCTGTAAATGCATTTTCAGCTCGCGCTGTACACATTTGCTATGAGAGGCATTATCTCAAAAGGGAAATATTGGACAATCAAATTAATGACTGCCCAGGCTTCAGGATGTCTTTTTACACTATATAAAGGTGGAATTTACATTGGAAACGTTTGGTTTAGCTGTTATAAAAGTTTGGTTTTTTAGTGCTGAAAATGCATTTTCAGCTCGCACTGTACACATTTGCTATGTGAGGCATTATCTCATGAAGGAAATACTGGACAATCAAATTAATGACTTTCCAGGCTTCAGGATGCCTTTTTACACTCTATAAAGGTGGAAATTTACATTGGAAACGTTTGGTTTAGCTGTTATAAAAGTTTGGTTTTTTAGTGCTGTAAATGCATTTTCAGCTCGCGCTGTACACATTTGCTATGAGAGGCATTATCTCATAAAGGAAATATTGGACAATCGAATTAATGACTGCCCAGGCTTCAGGATGTCTTTTTACACTATATAAAGGTGGAAATTTACATTGGAAACGTTTGGTTTAGCTGTTATAAAAGTTTGGTTTTTTAGTGCTGAAAATGCATTTTCAGCTCGCACTGTACACATTTGCTATGTGAGGCATTATCTCATAAGGGAAATACTGGACAATCAAATTAATGACTTCCCAGGCTTTCAGGATGCCTTTTTACACTCTATAAATGTGGAAATTTACATTGGAAACGTTTGGTTTAGCTGTTAATGAAGTTTCGTTTTTTTAGTGCTGAAAATTCATTGTCTGCTGGCGCTGTACACCTTTTCTAAGTGTTGCAATATCTCATGAAGGAAATACTGGACAATCAAATTAATGACTTTCCAGGCTTCAAGATGCCTTTCTACACTATATAAAGGTGGAAATTTACATTGGAAACGTTTGGTTTAGCTGTTATAAAAGTTTGGGTTTTTAGTCCTGTAAATGCATTTTCAGCTCGCGCTGTACACATTTGCTATGAGAGGCATTATCTCATAAGCGAAATATTGGACAATCAAATTAATGACTGCCCAGGCTTCAGGATGTCTTTTTACACTATATAAAGGTGGAAATTTACATTGGAAACGTTTAGTTTAGCTGTTATAAAAGTTTGTTTTTTTAGTGCTGTAAATGCATTTTCAGCTCGCGCTGTACACATTTGCTATGTGAGGCATTATCTCATAAGGGAAATACTGGACAATCAAATTAATGACTGCCCAGGCTTCAGGATGTCTTTTTACACTATATAAAGGTGGAAATTTACATTGGAAACGTTTGGTTTAGCTGTTATAAAAGTTTGGTTTTTTAGTGCTGAAAATGCATTTTCAGCTCGCACTGTACACATTTGCTATGTGAGGCATTATCTCATAAGGGAAATACTGGACAATCAAATTAATTACTTCCCAGGCTTCAGGATGCCTTTTTACACTCTATAAATGTGGAAATTTACATTGGAAACGTTTGGTTTAGCTGTTAATGAAGTTTCGTTTTTTTAGTGCTGAAAATTCATTGTCTGCTGGCGCTGTACACTTTTTCTAAGTGTTGCAATATCTCATGAAGGAAATACTGGACAATCAAATTAATGACTTTCCAGGCTTCAGGATGCCTTTCTACACTATATAAAGGTGGAAATTTACATTGGAAACGTTTGGTTTAGCTGTTATAAAAGTTTGGTTTTTTAGTGCTGTAAATGCATTTTCAGCTCGCGCTGTACACATTTGCTATGAGAGGCATTATCTCATAAGGGAAATATTGGACAATCAAATTAATGACTGCCCAGGCTTCAGGATGTCTTTTTACACTATATAAAGGTGGAAATTTACATTGGAAACGTTTGGTTTAGCTGTTATAAAAGTTTGGTTTTTTAGTGCTGTAAATGCATTTTCAGCTCGCGCTGTACACATTTGCTATGAGAGGCATTATCTCATAAGGGAAATATTGGACAATCAAATTAATGACTGCCCAGGCTTCAGGATGTCTTTTTACACTATATAAAGGTGGAAATTTACATTGGAAACGTTTAGTTTAGCTGTTAATGAAGTTTCGTTTTTTTAGTGCTGAAAATTCATTGTCTGCTGGCGCTGTACACTTTTTCTAAGTGTTGCAATATCTCATGAAGGAAATACTGGACAATCAAATTAATGACTTTCCAGGCTTCAGGATGCCTTTCTACACTATATAAAGGTAGAAATTTACATTGGAAACGTTTGGTTTAGCTGTTATAAAAGTTTGGTTTTTTAGTGCTGTAAATGCATTTTCAGCTCGCGCTGTACACATTTGCTATGAGAGGCATTATCTCATAAGGGAAATATTGGACAATCAAATTAATGACTGCCCAGGCTTCAGGATGTCTTTTTACACTATATAAAGGTGGAAATTTACATTGGAAACGTTTGGTTTAGCTGTTATAAAAGTTTGGTTTTTTAGTGCTGTAAATGCATTTTCAGCTCGCGCTGTACACATTTGCTATGAGAGGCATTATCTCATAAGGGAAATATTGGACAATCAAATTAATGGCTGCCCAGGCTTCAGGATGTCTTTTTACACTATATAAAGGTGGAAATTTACATTGGAAACGTTTAGTTTAGCTGTTAATGAAGTTTCGGTTTTTTAGTGCTGAAAATTCATTGTCTCCTGGCGCTGTACACTTTTTCTAAGTGTTGCAATATCTCATGAAGGAAATACTGGACAATCAAATTAATGACTTTCCAGGCTTCAGGATGCCTTTCTACACTATATAAAGGTGGAAATTTACATTGGAAACGTTTGGTTTAGCTGTTATAAAAGTTTGGTTTTTTAGTGCTGTAAATGCATTTTCAGCTCGCGCTGTACACATTTGCTATGAGAGGCATTATCTCAAAAGGGAAATATTGGACAATCAAATTAATGACTGCCCAGGCTTCAGGATGTCTTTTTACACTATATAAAGGTGGAATTTACATTGGAAACGTTTGGTTTAGCTGTTATAAAAGTTTGGTTTTTTAGTGCTGAAAATGCATTTTCAGCTCGCACTGTACACATTTGCTATGTGAGGCATTATCTCATGAAGGAAATACTGGACAATCAAATTAATGACTTTCCAGGCTTCAGGATGCCTTTTTACACTATATAAAGGTGGAAATTTACATTGGAAACGTTTGGTTTAGCTGTTATAAAAGTTTGGTTTTTTAGTGCTGTAAATGCATTTTCAGCTCGCGCTGTACACATTTGCAATGAGAGGCATTATCTCATAAAGGAAATATTGGACAATCGAATTAATGACTGCCCAGGCTTCAGGATGTCTTTTTACACTATATAAAGGTGGAAATTTACATTGGAAACGTTTGGTTTAGCTGTTATAAAAGTTTGGTTTTTTAGTGCTGAAAATGCATTTTCAGCTCGCACTGTACACATTTGCTATGTGAGGCATTATCTCATAAGGGAAATACTGGACAATCAAATTAATGACTTCCGGGGCTTTCAGGATGCCTTTTTACACTCTATAAATGTGGAAATTTACATTGGAAACGTTTGGTTTAGCTGTTAATGAAGTTTCGTTTTTTTAGTGCTGAAAATTCATTGTCTGCTGGCGCTGTACACCTTTTCTAAGTGTTGCAATATCTCATGAAGGAAATACTGGACAATCAAATTAATGACTTTCCAGGCTTCAAGATGCCTTTCTACACTATATAAAGGTGGAAATTTACATTGGAAACGTTTGGTTTAGCTGTTATAAAAGTTTGGGTTTTTAGTCCTGTAAATGCATTTTCAGCTCGCGCTGTACACATTTGCTATGTGAGGCATTATCTCATAAGCGAAATATTGGACAATCAAATTAATGACTGCCCAGGCTTCAGGATGTCTTTTTACACTATATAAAGGTGGAAATTTACATTGGAAACGTTTAGTTTAGCTGTTATAAAAGTTTGTTTTTTTAGTGCTGTAAATGCATTTTCAGCTCGCGCTGTACACATTTGCTATGTGAGGCATTATCTCATAAGGGAAATACTGGACAATCAAATTAATGACTGCCCAGGCTTCAGGATGTCTTTTTACACTATATAAAGGTGGAAATTTACATTGGAAACGTTTGGTTTAGCTGTTATAAAAGTTTGGTTTTTTAGTGCTGAAAATGCATTTTCAGCTCGCACTGTACACATTTGCTATGTGAGGCATTATCTCATAAGGGAAATACTGGACAATCAAATTAATGACTTCCCAGGCTTCAGGATGCCTTTTTACACTCTATAAATGTGGAAATTTACATTGGAAACGTTTGGTTTAGCTGTTAATGAAGTTTCGTTTTTTTTGTGCTGAAAATTCATTGTCTGCTGGCGCTGTACACTTTTTCTAAGTGTTGCAATATCTCATGAAGGAAATACTGGACAATCAAATTAATGACTTTCCAGGCTTCAGGATGCCTTTCTACACTATATAAAGGTGGAAATTTACATTGGAAACGTTTAGTTTAGCTGTTATAAAAGTTTGGTTTTTTAGTGCTGTAAATGCATTTTCAGCTCGCGCTGTACACATTTGCTATGAGAGGCATTATCTCATAAGGGAAATATTGGACAATCAAATTAATGACTGCCCAGGCTTCAGGATGTCTTTTTACACTATATAAAGGTGGAAATTTACATTGGAAACGTTTAGTTTAGCTGTTAATGAAGTTTCGTTTTTTTAGTGCTGGAAATTCATTGTCTGCTGGCGCTGTACACTTTTTCTAAGTGTTGCAATATCTCATGAAGGAAATACTGGACAATCAAATTAATGACTTTCCAGGCTTCAGGATGCCTTTCTACACTATATAAAGGTGGAAATTTACATTGGAAACGTTTGGTTTAGCTGTTATAAAAGTTTGGTTTTTTAGTGCTGTAAATGCATTTTCAGCTCGCGCTGTACACATTTGCTATGAGAGGCATTATCTCATAAGGGAAATATTGGACAATCAAATTAATGACTGCCCAGGCTTCAGGATGTCTTTTTACACTATATAAAGGTGGAAATTTACATTGGAAACGTTTAGTTTAGCTGTTAATGAAGTTTCGGTTTTTTAGTGCTGAAAATTCATTGTCTGCTGGCGCTGTACACTTTTTCTAAGTGTTGCAATATCTCATGAAGGAAATACTGGACAATCAAATTAATCACTTTCCAGGCTTCAGGATGCCTTTCTACACTATATAAAGGTGGAAATTTACATTGGAAACGTTTGGTTTAGCTGTTATAAAAGTTTGGTTTTTTAGTGCTGTAAATGCATTTTCAGCTCGCGCTGTACACATTTGCTATGTGAGGCATTATCTCATAAGGGAAATACTGGACAATCAAATTAATGACTTCCCAGGCTTCAGGATGCCTTTTTACACTCTATAAATGTGGAAATTTACATTGGAAACGTTTGGTTTAGCTGTTAATGAAGTTTCGTTTTTTTAGTGCTGAAAATTCATTGTCTGCTGGCGCTGTACACTTTTTCTAAGTTTTGCAATATCTCATGTAGGAAATACTGGACAATCAAATTAATGACTTTCCAGGCTTCAGGATGCCTTTCTACACTATATAAAGGTGGAAATTTACATTGGAAACGTTTGGTTTAGCTGTTATAAAAGTTTGTTTTTTTAGTGCTGTAAATGCATTTTCAGCTCGCGCTGTACACATTTGCTATGTGAGGCATTATCTCATAAGGGAAATACTGGACAATCAAATTAATGACTGCCCAGGCTTCAGGATGTCTTTTTACACTATATAAAGGTGGAAATTTACATTGGAAACGTTTGGTTTAGCTGTTATAAAAGTTTGGTTTTTTTAGTGCTGAAAATTCATTGTCTGCTGGCGCTGTACACTTTTTCTAAGTGTTGCAATATCTCATGAAGGAAATACTGGACAATCAAATGAATGACTTTCCAGGCTCCAGGATGCCTTTCTACACTATATAAAGGTGGAAATTTACATTGGAAACGTTTGGTTTAGCTGTTATAAAAGTTTGGTTTTTTAGTGCTGTAAATGCATTTTCAGCTCGCGCTGTACACATTTGCTATGAGAGGCATTATCTCATAAGGGAAATATTGGACAATCAAATTAATGACTGCCCAGGCTTCAGGATGTCTTTTTACACTATATAAAGGTGGAAATTTACATTGGAAACGTTTAGTTTAGCTGTTAATGAAGTTTCGTTTTTTTAGTGCTGAAAATTCATTGTCTACTGGCGCTGTACACTTTTTCTAAGTGTTGCAAATATCTCATGAAGGAAATACTGGACAATCAAATTAATGACTTTCCAGGCTTCAGGATGCCTTTCTACACTATATAAAGGTGGAAATTTACATTGGAAACGTTTGGTTTAGCTGTTATAAAAGTTTGGTTTTTTAGTGCTGTAAATGCATTTTCAGCTCGCGCTGTACACATTTGCTATGAGAGGCATTATCTCATAAGGGAAATATTGGACAATCAAATTAATGACTGCCCAGGCTTCAGGATGTCTTTTTACACTATATAAAGGTGGAAATTTACATTGGAAACGTTTGGTTTAAGCTGTTATAAAAGTTTGGTTTTTTAGTGCTGAAAATGCATTTTCAGCTTGCACTGTACACATTTGCTATGTGAGGCATTATCTCATAAGGGAAATACTGGACAATCAAATTAATGACTTCCCAGGCTTCAGGATGCATTTTTACACTCTATAAATGTGGAAATTTACATTGGAAACGTTTGGTTTAGCTGTTAATGAAGTTTCGTTTTTTTAGTGCTGAAAATTCATTGTCTGCTGGCGCTGTACACCTTTTCTAAGTGTTGCAATATCTCATGAAGGAAATACTGGACAATCAAATTAATGACTTTCCAGGCTTCAGGATGCCTTTCTACACTATATAAAGGTGGAAATTTACATTGGAAACGTTTGGTTTAGCTGTTATAAAAGTTTGGGTTTTTAGTGCTGTAAATGCATTTTCAGCTCGCGCTGTACACATTTGCTATGAGAGGCATTATCTCATAAGGGAAATATTGGACAATCAAATTAATGACTGCCCAGGCTTCAGGATGTCTTTTTACACTATATAAAGGTGGAAATTTACATTGGAAACGTTTAGTTTAGCTGTTATAAAAGTTTGTTTTTTTAGTGCTGTAAATGCATTTTCAGCTCGCGCTGTACACATTTGCTATGAGAGGCATTATCTCATAAGGGAAATATTGGACAATCAAATTAATGACTGCCCAGGCTTCAGGATGTCTTTTTACACTATATAAAGGTGGAAATTTACATTGGAAACGTTTAGTTTAGCTGTTATAAAAGTTTGTTTTTTTAGTGCTGAAAATGCATTTTCAGCTCGCACTGTACACATTTGCTATGTGAGGCATTATCTCATAAGGGAAATACTGGACAATCAAATTAATGACTTCCCAGGCTTCAGGATGCCTTTTTACACTCTATAAATGTGGAAATTTACATTGGAAACGTTTGGTTTAGCTGTTAATGAAGTTTCGTTTTTTTAGTGCTGAAAATTCATTGTCTGCTGGCGCTGTACACTTTTTCTAAGTGTTGCAATATCTCATGAAGGAAATATTGGACAATCAAATTAATGACTTTCCAGGCTTCAGGATGCCTTTCTACACTATATAAAGGTGGAAATTTACATTGGAAACGTTTGGTTTAGCTGTTATAAAAGTTTGGTTTTTTAGTGCTGTAAATGCATTTTCAGCTCGCGCTGTACACATTTGCTATGAGAGGCATTATCTCATAAGGGAAATATTGGACAATCAAATTAATGACTGCCCAGGCTTCAGGATGTCTTTTTACACTATATAAAGGTGGAAATTTACATTGGAAACGTTTAGTTTAGCTGTTATAAAAGTTTGGTTTTTTAGTGCTGTAAATGCATTTTCAGCTCGCGCTGTACACATTTGCTATGTGAGGCATTATCTCATAAGGGAAATACTGGACAATCAAATTAATGACTGCCCAGGCTTCAGGATGTCTTTTTACACTATATAAAGGTGGAAATTTACATTGGAAACGTTTGGTTTAGCTGTTATAAAAGTTTGGTTTTTTAGTGCTGAAAATGCATTTTCAGCTCGCACTGTACACATTTGCTATGTGAGGCATTATCTCATAAGGGAAATACTGGACAATCAAATTAATGACTTCCCAGGCTTCAGGATGCCTTTTTACACTCTATAAATGTGGAAATTTACATTGGAAACGTTTGGTTTAGCTGTTAATGAAGTTTCGTTTTTTTTGTGCTGAAAATTCATTGTCTGCTGGCGCTGTACACTTTTTCTAAGTGTTGCAATATCTCATGAAGGAAATACTGGACAATCAAATTAATGACTTTCCAGGCTTCAGGATGCCTTTCTACACTATATAAAGGTGGAAATTTACATTGGAAACGTTTAGTTTAGCTGTTATAAAAGTTTGGTTTTTTAGTGCTGTAAATGCATTTTCAGCTCGCGCTGTACACATTTGCTATGAGAGGCATTATCTCATAAGGGAAATATTGGACAATCAAATTAATGACTGCCCAGGCTTCAGGATGTCTTTTTACACTATATAAAGGTGGAAATTTACATTGGAAACGTTTAGTTTAGCTGTTAATGAAGTTTCGTTTTTTTAGTGCTGGAAATTCATTGTCTGCTGGCGCTGTACACTTTTTCTAAGTGTTGCAATATCTCATGAAGGAAATACTGGACAATCAAATTAATGACTTTCCAGGCTTCAGGATGCCTTTCTACACTATATAAAGGTGGAAATTTACATTGGAAACGTTTGGTTTAGCTGTTATAAAAGTTTGGTTTTTTAGTGCTGTAAATGCATTTTCAGCTCGCGCTGTACACATTTGCTATGAGAGGCATTATCTCATAAGGGAAATATTGGACAATCAAATTAATGACTGCCCAGGCTTCAGGATGTCTTTTTACACTATATAAAGGTGGAAATTTACATTGGAAACGTTTAGTTTAGCTGTTAATGAAGTTTCGGTTTTTTAGTGCTGAAAATTCATTGTCTGCTGGCGCTGTACACTTTTTCTAAGTGTTGCAATATCTCATGAAGGAAATACTGGACAATCAAATTAATCACTTTCCAGGCTTCAGGATGCCTTTCTACACTATATAAAGGTGGAAATTTACATTGGAAACGTTTGGTTTAGCTGTTATAAAAGTTTGGTTTTTTAGTGCTGTAAATGCATTTTCAGCTCGCGCTGTACACATTTGCTATGTGAGGCATTATCTCATAAGGGAAATACTGGACAATCAAATTAATGACTTCCCAGGCTTCAGGATGCCTTTTTACACTCTATAAATGTGGAAATTTACATTGGAAACGTTTGGTTTAGCTGTTAATGAAGTTTCGTTTTTTTAGTGCTGAAAATTCATTGTCTGCTGGCGCTGTACACTTTTTCTAAGTTTTGCAATATCTCATGTAGGAAATACTGGACAATCAAATTAATGACTTTCCAGGCTTCAGGATGCCTTTCTACACTATATAAAGGTGGAAATTTACATTGGAAACGTTTGGTTTAGCTGTTATAAAAGTTTGTTTTTTTAGTGCTGTAAATGCATTTTCAGCTCGCGCTGTACACATTTGCTATGTGAGGCATTATCTCATAAGGGAAATACTGGACAATCAAATTAATGACTGCCCAGGCTTCAGGATGTCTTTTTACACTATATAAAGGTGGAAATTTACATTGGAAACGTTTGGTTTAGCTGTTATAAAAGTTTGGTTTTTTTAGTGCTGAAAATTCATTGTCTGCTGGCGCTGTACACTTTTTCTAAGTGTTGCAATATCTCATGAAGGAAATACTGGACAATCAAATGAATGACTTTCCAGGCTCCAGGATGCCTTTCTACACTATATAAAGGTGGAAATTTACATTGGAAACGTTTGGTTTAGCTGTTATAAAAGTTTGGTTTTTTAGTGCTGTAAATGCATTTTCAGCTCGCGCTGTACACATTTGCTATGAGAGGCATTATCTCATAAGGGAAATATTGGACAATCAAATTAATGACTGCCCAGGCTTCAGGATGTCTTTTTACACTATATAAAGGTGGAAATTTACATTGGAAACGTTTAGTTTAGCTGTTAATGAAGTTTCGTTTTTTTAGTGCTGAAAATTCATTGTCTACTGGCGCTGTACACTTTTTCTAAGTGTTGCAAATATCTCATGAAGGAAATACTGGACAATCAAATTAATGACTTTCCAGGCTTCAGGATGCCTTTCTACACTATATAAAGGTGGAAATTTACATTGGAAACGTTTGGTTTAGCTGTTATAAAAGTTTGGTTTTTTAGTGCTGTAAATGCATTTTCAGCTCGCGCTGTACACATTTGCTATGAGAGGCATTATCTCATAAGGGAAATATTGGACAATCAAATTAATGACTGCCCAGGCTTCAGGATGTCTTTTTACACTATATAAAGGTGGAAATTTACATTGGAAACGTTTGGTTTAAGCTGTTATAAAAGTTTGGTTTTTTAGTGCTGAAAATGCATTTTCAGCTTGCACTGTACACATTTGCTATGTGAGGCATTATCTCATAAGGGAAATACTGGACAATCAAATTAATGACTTCCCAGGCTTCAGGATGCATTTTTACACTCTATAAATGTGGAAATTTACATTGGAAACGTTTGGTTTAGCTGTTAATGAAGTTTCGTTTTTTTAGTGCTGAAAATTCATTGTCTGCTGGCGCTGTACACCTTTTCTAAGTGTTGCAATATCTCATGAAGGAAATACTGGACAATCAAATTAATGACTTTCCAGGCTTCAGGATGCCTTTCTACACTATATAAAGGTGGAAATTTACATTGGAAACGTTTGGTTTAGCTGTTATAAAAGTTTGGGTTTTTAGTGCTGTAAATGCATTTTCAGCTCGCGCTGTACACATTTGCTATGAGAGGCATTATCTCATAAGGGAAATATTGGACAATCAAATTAATGACTGCCCAGGCTTCAGGATGTCTTTTTACACTATATAAAGGTGGAAATTTACATTGGAAACGTTTAGTTTAGCTGTTATAAAAGTTTGTTTTTTTAGTGCTGTAAATGCATTTTCAGCTCGCGCTGTACACATTTGCTATGAGAGGCATTATCTCATAAGGGAAATATTGGACAATCAAATTAATGACTGCCCAGGCTTCAGGATGTCTTTTTACACTATATAAAGGTGGAAATTTACATTGGAAACGTTTAGTTTAGCTGTTATAAAAGTTTGTTTTTTTAGTGCTGAAAATGCATTTTCAGCTCGCACTGTACACATTTGCTATGTGAGGCATTATCTCATAAGGGAAATACTGGACAATCAAATTAATGACTTCCCAGGCTTCAGGATGCCTTTTTACACTCTATAAATGTGGAAATTTACATTGGAAACGTTTGGTTTAGCTGTTAATGAAGTTTCGTTTTTTTAGTGCTGAAAATTCATTGTCTGCTGGCGCTGTACACTTTTTCTAAGTGTTGCAATATCTCATGAAGGAAATATTGGACAATCAAATTAATGACTTTCCAGGCTTCAGGATGCCTTTCTACACTATATAAAGGTGGAAATTTACATTGGAAACGTTTGGTTTAGCTGTTATAAAAGTTTGGTTTTTTAGTGCTGTAAATGCATTTTCAGCTCGCGCTGTACACATTTGCTATGAGAGGCATTATCTCATAAGGGAAATATTGGACAATCAAATTAATGACTGCCCAGGCTTCAGGATGTCTTTTTACACTATATAAAGGTGGAAATTTACATTGGAAACGTTTAGTTTAGCTGTTATAAAAGTTTGGTTTTTTAGTGCTGTAAATGCATTTTCAGCTCGCGCTGTACACATTTGCTATGTGAGGCATTATCTCATAAGGGAAATACTGGACAATCAAATTAATGACTGCCCAGGCTTCAGGATGTCTTTTTACACTATATAAAGGTGGAAATTTACATTGGAAACGTTTGGTTTAGCTGTTATAAAAGTTTGGTTTTTTAGTGCTGAAAATGCATTTTCAGCTCGCACTGTACACATTTGCTATGTGAGGCATTATCTCATAAGGGAAATACTGGACAATCAAATTAATGACTTCCCAGGCTTCAGGATGCCTTTTTACACTCTATAAATGTGGAAATTTACATTGGAAACGTTTGGTTTAGCTGTTAATGAAGTTTCGTTTTTTTAGTGCTGAAAATTCATTGTCTGCTGGCGCTGTACACTTTTTCTAAGTGTTGCAATATCTCATGAAGGAAATACTGGACAATCAAATTAATGACTTTCCAGGTCAGGATGCCTTTCTACACTATATAAAGGTGGAAATTTACATTGGAAACGTTTGGTTTAGCTGTTATAAAAGTTTGGTTTTTTAGTGCTGTAAATGCATTTTCAGCTCGCGCTGTACACATTTGCTATGAGAGGCATTATCTCATAAGGGAAATATTGGACAATCAAATTAATGACTGCCCAGGCTTCAGGATGTCTTTTTACACTATATAAAGGTGGAAATTTACATTGGAAACGTTTAGTTTAGCTGTTAATGAAGTTTCGTTTTTTTAGTGCTGGAAATTCATTGTCTGCTGGCGCTGTACACTTTTTCTAAGTGTTGCAATATCTCATGAAGGAAATACTGGACAATCAAATTAATGACTTTCCAGGCTTCAGGATGCCTTTCTACACTATATAAAGGTGGAAATTTACATTGGAAACGTTTGGTTTAGCTGTTATAAAAGTTTGGTTTTTTAGTGCTGTAAATGCATTTTCAGCTCGCGCTGTACACATTTGCTATGAGAGGCATTATCTCATAAGGGAAATATTGGACAATCAAATTAATGACTGCCCAGGCTTCAGGATGTCTTTTTACACTATATAAAGGTGGAAATTTACATTGGAAACGTTTAGTTTAGCTGTTAATGAAGTTTCGGTTTTTTAGTGCTGAAAATTCATTGTCTGCTGGCGCTGTACACTTTTTCTAAGTGTTGCAATATCTCATGAAGGAAATACTGGACAATCAAATTAATCACTTTCCAGGCTTCAGGATGCCTTTCTACACTATATAAAGGTGGAAATTTACATTGGAAACGTTTGGTTTAGCTGTTATAAAAGTTTGGTTTTTTAGTGCTGTAAATGCATTTTCAGCTCGCGCTGTACACATTTGCTATGTGAGGCATTATCTCATAAGGGAAATACTGGACAATCAAATTAATGACTTCCCAGGCTTCAGGATGCCTTTTTACACTCTATAAATGTGGAAATTTACATTGGAAACGTTTGGTTTAGCTGTTATAAAAGTTTGGTTTTTTAGTGCTGTAAATGCATTTTCAGCTCGCGCTGTACACATTTGCTATGAGAGGCATTATCTCATAAGGGAAATATTGGACAATCAAATTAATGGCTGCCCAGGCTTCAGGATGTCTTTTTACTCTATATAAAGGTGGAAATTTACATTGGAAACGTTTAGTTTAGCTGTTAATGAAGTTTCGTTTTTTTAGTGCTGAAAATTCATTGTCTGCTGGCGCTGTACACTTTTTCTAAGTGTTGCAATATCTCATGAAGGAAATACTGGACAATCAAATCAATGACTTTCCAGGCTTCAGGATGCCTTTCTACACTATATAAAGGTGGAAATTTACATTGGAAACGTTTGGTTTAGCTGTTATAAAAGTTTGGTTTTTTAGTGCTGTAAATGCATTTTCAGCTCGAACTGTACACATTTGCTATGTGAGGCATTATCTCATAAGGGAAATACTGGACAATCAAATTAATGACTTCCCAGGCTTCAGGATGCCTTTTTACACTCTATAAATGTGGAAATTTACATTGGAAACGTTTGGTTTAGCTGTTAATGAAGTTTCGTTTTTTTAGTGCTGAAAATTCATTGTCTGCTGGCGCTGTACACCTTTTCTAAGTGTTGCAATATCTCATGAAGGAAATACTGGACAATCAAATTAATGACTTTCCAGGCTTCAGGATGCCTTTCTACACTATATAAAGGTGGAAATTTACATTGGAAACGTTTGGTTTAGCTGTTAATGAAGTTTCGATTTTTTAGTGCTGAAAATTCATTGTCTGCTGGCGCTGTACACCTTTTCTAAGTGTTGCAATATCTCATGAAGGAAATACTGGACAATCAAATTAATGACCTTCCAGGCTTCAGGATGCCTTTCTACACTATATAAAGGTGGAAATTTACATTGGAAACGTTTGGTTTAGCTGTTATAAAAGTTTGGGTTTTTAGTGCTGTAAATGCATTTTCAGCTCGCGCTGTACACATTTGCTATGTGAGGCATTATCTCATAAGGGAAATACTGGACAATCAAATTAATGACTTCCCAGGCTTCAGGATGCCTTTTTACACTATATAAATGTGGAAATTTACATTGGAAACGTTTGGTTTAGCTGTTAATGAAGTTTCGTTTTTTTAGTGCTGCAAATTCATTGTCTGCTGGCGCTGTACACTTTTTCTAAGTGTTGCAATATCTCATGAAGGAAATACTGGACAATCAAATTAATGACTTCCCAGGCTTCAGGATGCCTTTTTACACTCTATAAATGTGGAAATTTACATTGGAAACGTTTGGTTTAGCTGTTAATGAAGTTTCGTTTTTTTAGTGCTGAAAATTCATTGTCTGCTGGCGCTGTACACTTTTTCTAAGTGTTGCAATATCTCATGAAGGAAATACTGGACAATCAAATTAATGACTTTCCAGGCTTCAGGATGCCTTTCTACACTATATAAAGGTGGAAATTTACATTGGAAACGTTTGGTTTAGCTGTTATAAAAGTTTGGTTTTTTAGTGCTGTAAATGCATTTTCAGCTCGCGCTGTACACATTTGCTATGAGAGGCATTATCTCATAAGGGAAATATTGGACAATCAAATTAATGACTGCCCAGGCTTCAGGATGCATTTTTACACTCTATAAATGTGGAAATTTACATTGGAAACATTTGGTTTAGCTGTTAATGAAGTTTCGTTTTTTTAGTGCTGAAAATTCATTGTCTGCTGGCGCTGTACACCTTTTCTAAGTGTTGCAATATCTCATGAAGGAAATACTGGACAATCAAATTAATGACTTTCCAGGCTTCAGGATGCCTTTCTACACTATATAAAGGTGGAAATTTACATTGGAAACGTTTGGTTTAGCTGTTATAAAAGTTTGGTTTTTTAGTGCTGTAAATGCATTTTCAGCTCGCGCTGTACACATTTGCTATGAGAGGCATTATCTCATAAGGGAAATATTGGACAATCAAATTAATGACTGCCCAGGCTTCAGGATGTCTTTTTACACTATATAAAGGTGGAAATTTACATTGGAAACGTTTAGTTTAGCTGTTATAAAAGTTTGTTTTTTTAGTGCTGTAAATGCATTTTCAGCTCGCGCTGTACACATTTGCTATGAGAGGCATTATCTCATAAGGGAAATATTGGACAATCAAATTAATGACTGCCCAGGCTTCAGGATGTCTTTTTACACTATATAAAGGTGGAAATTTACATTGGAAACGTTTAGTTTAGCTGTTATAAAAGTTTGTTTTTTTAGTGCTGAAAATGCATTTTCAGCTCGCACTGTACACATTTGCTATGTGAGGCATTATCTCATAAGGGAAATACTGGACAATCAAATTAATGACTTCCCAGGCTTCAGGATGCCTTTTTACACTCTATAAATGTGGAAATTTACATTGGAAACGTTTGGTTTAGCTGTTAATGAAGTTTCGTTTTTTTAGTGCTGAAAATTCATTGTCTGCTGGCGCTGTACACTTTTTCTAAGTGTTGCAATATCTCATGAAGGAAATACTGGACAATCAAATTAATGACTTTCCAGGCTTCAGGATGCCTTTCTACACTATATAAAGGTGGAAATTTACATTGGAAACGTTTGGTTTAGCTGTTATAAAAGTTTGGTTTTTTAGTGCTGTAAATGCATTTTCAGCTCGCGCTGTACACATTTGCTATGAGAGGTATTATCTCATAAGGGAAATATTGGACAATCAAATTAATGACTGCCCAGGCTTCAGGATGTCTTTTTACACTATATAAAGGTGGAAATTTACATTGGAAACGTTTAGTTTAGCTGTTATAAAAGTTTGTTTTTTTAGTGCTGTAAATGCATTTTCAGCTCGCGCTGTACACATTTGCTATGTGAGGCATTATCTCATAAGGGAAATACTGGACAATCAAATTAATGACTGCCCAGGCTTCAGGATGTCTTTTTACACTATATAAAGGTGGAAATTTACATTGGAAACGTTTGGTTTAGCTGTTATAAAAGTTTGGTTTTTTAGTGCTGAAAATGCATTTTCAGCTCGCACTGTACACATTTGCTATGTGAGGCATTATCTCATAAGGGAAATACTGGACAATCAAATTAATGACTTCCCAGGCTTCAGGATGCCTTTTTACACTCTATAAATGTGGAAATTTACATTGGAAACGTTTGGTTTAGCTGTTAATGAAGTTTCGTTTTTTTAGTGCTGAAAATTCATTGTCTGCTGGCGCTGTACACTTTTTCTAAGTGTTGCAATATCTCATGAAGGAAATACTGGACAATCAAATTAATGACTTTCCAGGCTTCAGGATGCCCTTCTACACTATATAAAGGTGGAAATTTACATTGGAAACGTTTGGTTTAGGTGTTATAAAAGTTTGGTTTTTTAGTGCTGAAAATGCATTTTCAGCTCGCACTGTACACATTTGCTATGTGAGGCATTATCTCATAAGGGAAATACTGGACAATCAAATTAATGACTTCCCAGGCTTCAGGATGCCTTTTTACACTCTATAAATGTGGAAATTTACATTGGAAACGTTTGGTTTAGCTGTTAATGAAGTTTCGTTTTTTTAGTGCTGAAAATTCATTGTCTGCTGGCGCTGTACACTTTTTCTAAGTGTTGCAATATCTCATGAAGGAAATACTGGACAATCAAATTAATGACTTTCCAGGCTTCAGGATGCCTTTCTACACTATATAAAGGTGGAAATTTACATTGGAAACGTTTGGTTTAGCTGTTATAAAAGTTTGGTTTTTTAGTGCTGTAAATGCATTTTCAGCTCGCGCTGTACACATTTGCTATGTGAGGCATTATCTCATAAGGGAAATCCTGGACAATCAAATTAATGACTTCCCAGGCTTCAGGATGCCTTTTTACACTCTATAAATGTGGAAATTTACATTGGAAACGTTTGGTTTAACTGTTAATGAAGTTTCGTTTTTTTAGTGCTGAAAAAACATTGTCTGCTGGCGCTGTACACTTTTTCTAAGTTTTGCAATATCTCATGTAGGAAATACTGGACAATCAAATTAATGACTTTCCAGGCTTCAGGATGCCTTTCTACACTATATAAAGGTGGAAATTTACATTGGAAACGTTTGGTTTAGCTGTTATAAAAGTTTGTTTTTTTAGTGCTGTAAATGCATTTTCAGCTCGCGCTGTACACATTTGCTATGTGAGGCATTATCTCATAAGGGAAATACTGGACAATCAAATTAATGACTGCCCAGGCTTCAGGATGTCTTTTTACACTATATAAAGGTGGAAATTTACATTGGAAACGTTTGGTTTAGCTGTTATAAAAGTTTGGTTTTTTTAGTGCTGAAAATTCATTGTCTGCTGGCGCTGTACACTTTTTCTAAGTGTTGCAATATCTCATGAAGGAAATACTGGACAATCAAATTAATGACTTTCCAGGCTCCAGGATGCCTTTCTACACGATATAAAGGTGGAAATTTACATTGGAAACGTTTGGTTTAGCTGTTATAAAAGTTTGGTTTTTTAGTGCTGTAAATGCATTTTCAGCTCGCGCTGTACACATTTGCTATGAGAGGCATTATCTCATAAGGGAAATATTGGACAATCAAATTAATGACTGCCCAGGCTTCAGGATGTCTTTTTACACTATATAAAGGTGGAAATTTACATTGGAAACGTTTAGTTTAGCTGTTAATGAAGTTTCGTTTTTTTAGTGCTGAAAATTCATTGTCTACTGGCGCTGTACACTTTTTCTAAGTGTTGCAATATCTCATGAAGGAAATACTGGACAATCAAATTAATGACTTTCCAGGCTTCAGGATGCCTTTTTACACTATATAAAGGTGGAAATTTACATTGGAAACGTTTGGTTTAGCTGTTATAAAAGTTTGGTTTTTTAGTGCTGAAAATGCATTTTCAGCTCGCACTGTACACATTTGCTATGTGAGGCATTATCTCATAAGGGAAATACTGCACAATCAAATTAATGACTTCCCAGGCTTCAGGATGCATTTTTACACTCTATAAATGTGGAAATTTACATTGGAAACGTTTGGTTTAGCTGTTAATGAAGTTTCGTTTTTTTAGTGCTGAAAATTCATTGTCTGCTGGCGCTGGACACCTTTTCTAAGTGTTGCAATATCTCATGAAGGAAATACTGGACAATCAAATTAATGACTTTCCAGGCTTCAGGATGCCTTTCTACACTATATAAAGGTGGAAATTTACATTGGAAACGTTTGGTTTAGCTGTTATAAAAGTTTGGGTTTTTAGTGCTGTAAATGCATTTTCAGCTCGCGCTGTACACATTTGCTATGAGAGGCATTATCTCATAAGGGAAATATTGGACAATCAAATTAATGACTGCCCAGGCTTCAGGATGTCTTTTTACACTATATAAAGGTGGAAATTTACATTGGAAACGTTTAGTTTAGCTGTTATAAAAGTTTGTTTTTTTAGTGCTGTAAATGCATTTTCAGCTCGCGCTGTACACATTTGCTATGAGAGGCATTATCTCATAAGGGAAATATTGGACAATCAAATTAATGACTGCCCAGGCTTCAGGATGTCTTTTTACACTATATAAAGGTGGAAATTTACATTGGAAACGTTTAGTTTAGCTGTTATAAAAGTTTGTTTTTTTAGTGCTGAAAATGCATTTTCAGCTCGCACTGTACACATTTGCTACGTGAGGCATTATCTCAGAAGGGAAATACTGGACAATCAAATTAATGACTTCCCAGGCTTCAGGATGCCTTTTTACACTCTATAAATGTGGAAATTTACATTGGAAACGTTTGGTTTAGCTGTTAATGAAGTTTCGTTTTTTTAGTGCTGAAAATTCATTGTCTGCTGGCGCTGTACACTTTTTCTAAGTGTTGCAATATCTCATGAAGGAAATACTGGACAATCAAATTAATGACTTTCCAGGCTTCAGGATGCCTTTCTACACTATATAAAGGTGGAAATTTACATTGGAAACGTTTGGTTTAGCTGTTATAAAAGTTTGGTTTTTTAGTGCTGTAAATGCATTTTCAGCTCGCGCTGTACACATTTGCTATGAGAGGCATTATCTCATAAGGGAAATATTGGACAATCAAATTAATGACTGCCCAGGCTTCAGGATGTCTTTTTACACTATATAAAGGTGGAAATTTACATTGGAAACGTTTAGTTTAGCTGTTAATGAAGTTTCGTTTTTTTAGTGCTGAAAATTCATTGTCTACTGGCGCTGTACACTTTTTCTAAGTGTTGCAATATCTCATGAAGGAAATACTGGACAATCAAATTAATGACTTTCCAGGCTTCAGGATGCCTTTTTACACTATATAAAGGTGGAAATTTACATTGGAAACGTTTGGTTTAGCTGTTATAAAAGTTTGGTTTTTTAGTGCTGAAAATGCATTTTCAGCTCGCACTGTACACATTTGCTATGTGAGGCATTATCTCATAAGGGAAATACTGCACAATCAAATTAATGACTTCCCAGGCTTCAGGATGCATTTTTACACTCTATAAATGTGGAAATTTACATTGGAAACGTTTGGTTTAGCTGTTAATGAAGTTTCGTTTTTTTAGTGCTGAAAATTCATTGTCTGCTGGCGCTGGACACCTTTTCTAAGTGTTGCAATATCTCATGAAGGAAATACTGGACAATCAAATTAATGACTTTCCAGGCTTCAGGATGCCTTTCTACACTATATAAAGGTGGAAATTTACATTGGAAACGTTTGGTTTAGCTGTTATAAAAGTTTGGGTTTTTAGTGCTGTAAATGCATTTTCAGCTCGCGCTGTACACATTTGCTATGAGAGGCATTATCTCATAAGGGAAATATTGGACAATCAAATTAATGACTGCCCAGGCTTCAGGATGTCTTTTTACACTATATAAAGGTGGAAATTTACATTGGAAACGTTTAGTTTAGCTGTTATAAAAGTTTGTTTTTTTAGTGCTGTAAATGCATTTTCAGCTCGCGCTGTACACATTTGCTATGAGAGGCATTATCTCATAAGGGAAATATTGGACAATCAAATTAATGACTGCCCAGGCTTCAGGATGTCTTTTTACACTATATAAAGGTGGAAATTTACATTGGAAACGTTTAGTTTAGCTGTTATAAAAGTTTGTTTTTTTAGTGCTGAAAATGCATTTTCAGCTCGCACTGTACACATTTGCTACGTGAGGCATTATCTCAGAAGGGAAATACTGGACAATCAAATTAATGACTTCCCAGGCTTCAGGATGCCTTTTTACACTCTATAAATGTGGAAATTTACATTGGAAACGTTTGGTTTAGCTGTTAATGAAGTTTCGTTTTTTTAGTGCTGAAAATTCATTGTCTGCTGGCGCTGTACACTTTTTCTAAGTGTTGCAATATCTCATGAAGGAAATACTGGACAATCAAATTAATGACTTTCCAGGCTTCAGGATGCCTTTCTACACTATATAAAGGTGGAAATTTACATTGGAAACGTTTGGTTTAGCTGTTATAAAAGTTTGGTTTTTTAGTGCTGTAAATGCATTTTCAGCTCGCGCTGTACACATTTGCTATGAGAGGCATTATCTCATAAGGGAAATATTGGACAATCAAATTAATGACTGCCCAGGCTTCAGAATGTCTTTTTACACTATATAAAGGTGGAAATTTACATTGGAAACGTTTAGTTTAGCTGTTAATGAAGTTTCGTTTTTTTAGTGCTGAAAATTCATTGTCTGCTGGCGCTGTACACTTTTTCTAAGTGTTGCAATATCTCATGAAGGAAATACTGGACAATCAAATTAATGACTTTCCAGGCTTCAGGATGCCTTTCTACACTATATAAAGGTAGAAATTTACATTGGAAACGTTTGGTTTAGCTGTTATAAAAGTTTGGTTTTTTTAGTGCTGTAAATGCATTTTCAGCTCGCGCTGTACACATTTGCTATGAGAGGCATTATCTCATAAGGGAAATATTGGACAATCAAATTAATGACTGCGCAGGCTTCAGGATGTCTTTTTACACTATATAAAGGTGGAAATTTACATTGGAAACGTTTGGTTTAGCTGTTATAAAAGTTTGGTTTTTTAGTGCTGTAAATGCATTTTCAGCTCGCGCTGTACACATTTGCTATGAGAGGCATTATCTCATAAGGGAAATATTGGACAATCAAATTAATGGCTGCCCGGGCTTCAGGATGTCTTTTTACACTATATAAAGGTGGAAATTTACATTGGAAACGTTTAGTTTAGCTGTTAATGAAGTTTCGTTTTTTTAGTGCTGAAAATTCATTGTCTGCTGGCGCTGTACACTTTTTCTAAATGTTGCAATATCTCATGAAGGAAATACTGGACAATCAAATTAATGACTTTCCAGGCTTCAGGATGCCTTTCTACACTATATAAAGGTGGAAATTTACATTGGAAACGTTTGGTTTAGCTGTTATAAAAGTTTGGTTTTTTTAGTGCTGTAAATGCATTTTCAGCTCGCGCTGTACACATTTGCTATGAGAGGCATTATCTCATAAGGGAAATATTGGACAATCAAATTAATGACTGCCCAGGCTTCAGGATGTCTTTTTACACTATATAAAGGTGGAAACTTACATTGGAAACGTTTGGTTTAGGTGTTATATAAGTTTGGTTTTTTAGTGCTGAAAATGCATTTTCAGCTCGCACTGTACACATTTGCTATGTGAGGCATTATCTCATAAGGGAAATACTGGACAATCAAATTAATGACTTCCCAGGCTTCAGGATGCCTTTTTACACTCTATAAATGTGGACATTTACATTGGAAACGTTTGGTTTAGCTGTTAATGAAGTTTCGTTTTTTTAGTGCTGAAAATTCATTGTCTGCTGGCGCTGTACACTTTTTCTAAGTGTTGCAATATCTCATGAAGGAAATACTGGACAATCAAATTAATGACTTTCCAGGCTTCAGGATGCCTTTCTACACTATATAAAGGTGGAAATTTAAATTGGAAACGTTTGGTTTAGCTGTTATAAAAGTTTGTTTTTTTAGTGCTGTAAATGCATTTTCAGCTCGCGCTGTACACATTTGTTATGAGAGGCATTATCTCATAAGGGAAATATTGGACAATCAAATTAATGACTGCCCAGGCTTCAGGATGTCTTTTTACACTATATAAAGGTGGAAATTTACATTGGAAACGTTTGGTTTAGCTGTTATAAAAGTTTGTTTTTTTAGTGCTGTAAATGCATTTTCAGCTCGCACTGTACACATTTGCTATGAGAGGCATTATCTCATAAGGGAAATATTGGACAATCAAATTAATGACTGCCCAGGCTTCAGGATGTCTTTTTACACTATATAAAGGTGGAAATTTACATTGGAAACGTTTACTTTAGCTGTTAATGAAGTTTCGTTTATTTAGTGCTGAAAATTCATTGTCTGCTGGCGCTGTACACTTTTTCTAAGTGTTGCAATATCTCATGAAGGAAATACTGGACAATCAAATTAATGACTTTCCAGGCTTCAGGATGCCTTTCTACACTATATAAAGGTGGAAATTTACATTGGAAACGTTTGGTTTAGCTGTTATAAAAGTTTGTTTTTTTAGTGCTGTAAATGCATTTTCAAGCTCGCACTGTACACATTTGCTATGTGAGGCATTATCTCATAAGGGAAATACTGGACAATCAAATTAATGACTTCCCAGGCTTCAGGATGCCTTTTTACACTCTATAAATTTGGAAATTTACATTGGAAACGTTTGGTTTAGCTGTTAATGAAGTTTCGTTTTTTTAGTGCTGAAAATTCATTGTCTGCTGGCGCTGTACACTTTTTCTAAGTGTTGCAATATCTCATGAAGGAAATACTGGACAATCAAATTAATGACTTTCCAGGCTTCAGGATGCCTTTCTACACTATATAAAGGTGGAAATTTACATTAGAAACGTTTGGTTTAGCTGTTATAAAAGTTTGGTTTTTTAGTGCTGTAAATGCATTTTCAGCTCGCGCTGTACACATTTGCTATGAGAGGCATTATCTCATAAGGGAAATATTGGACAATCAAATTAATGACTGCCCAGGCTTCAGGATGTCCTTTTACACTATATAAAGGTGGAAATTTACATTTGAAACGTTTGGTTTAGCTGTTATAAAAGTTTGGTTTTTTAGTGCTGAAAATGCATTTTCAGCTCGCGCTGTACACATTTGCTATGAGAGGCATTATCTCATAAGGGAAATATTGGACAATCAAATTAATGACTGCCCAGGCTTCAGGATGTCTTTTTACACTATATAAAGGTGGAAATTTACATTGGAAACGTTTGGTTTAGCTGTTATAAAAGTTTGGTTTTTTAGTGCTGTAAATGCATTTTCAGCTCGCGCTGTACACATTTGCTATGAGAGGCATTATCTCATAAGGGAAATATTGGACAATCAAATTAATGACTGCCCAGGCTTCAGGATGTCTTTTTACACTATATAAAGGTGGAAATTTACATTGGAAACGTTTGGTTTAGGTGTTATATAAGTTTGGTTTTTTAGTGCTGAAAATGCATTTTCAGCTCGCACTGTACACATTTGCTATGTGAGGCATTATCTCATAAGGGAAATACTGGACAATCAAATTAATGACTTCCCAGGCTTCAGGATGCCTTTTTACACTCTATAAATGTGGAAATTTACATTGGAAACGTTTGGTTTAGCTGTTAATGAAGTTTCGTTTTTTTAGTGCTGAAAATTCATTGTCTGCTGGCGCTGTACACTTTTTCTAAGTTTTGCAATATCTCATGTAGGAAATACTGGACAATCAAATTAATGACTTTCCAGGCTTCAGGATGCCTTTCTACACTATATAAAGGTGGAAATTTACATTGGAAACGTTTGGTTTAGCTGTTATAAAAGTTTGTTTTTTTAGTGCTGTAAATGCATTTTCAGCTCGCGCTGTACACATTTGCTATGTGAGGCATTATCTCATAAGGGAAATACTGGACAATCAAATTAATGACTGCCCAGGCTTCAGGATGTCTTTTTACACTATATAAAGATGGAAATTTACATTGGAAACGTATGGTTTAGCTGTTATAAAAGTTTGGTTTTTTTAGTGCTGAAAATTCATTGTCTGCTGGCGCTGTACACTTTTTCTAAGTGTTGCAATATCTCATGAAGGAAATACTGGACAATCAAATTAATGACTTTCCAGGCTCCAGGATGCCTTTCTACACTATATAAAGGTGGAAATTTACATTGGAAACGTTTGGTTTAGCTGTTATAAAAGTTTGGTGTTTTAGTGCTGTAAATGCATTTTCAGCTCGCGCTGTACACATTTGCTATGAGAGGCATTATCTCATAAGGGAAATATTGGACAATCAAATTAATGACTGCCCAGGCTTCAGGATGTCTTTTTACACTATATAAAGGTGGAAATTTACATTGGAAACGTTTAGTTTAGCTGTTAATGAAGTTTCGTTTTTTTAGTGCTGAAAATTCATTGTCTACTGGCGCTGTACACTTTTTCTAAGTGTTGCAATATCTCATGAAGGAAATACTGGACAATCAAATTAATGACTTTCCAGGCTTCAGGATGCCTTTCTACACTATATAAAGGTGGAAATTTACATTGGAAACGTTTGGTTTAGCTGTTATAAAAGTTTGGTTTTTTAGTGCTGTAAATGCATTTTCAGCTCGCACTGTACACATTTGCTATGAGAGGCATTATCTCATAAGGGAAATATTGGACAATCAAATTAATGACTGCCCAGGCTTCAGGATGTCTTTTTACACTATATAAAGGTGGAAATTTACATTGGAAACGTTTGGTTTAGCTGTTATAAAAGTTTGGTTTTTTAGTGCTGAAAATGCATTTTCAGCTCGCACTGTACACATTTGCTATGTGAGGCATTATCTCATAAGGGAAATACTGGACAATCAAATTAATGACTTCCCAGGCTTCAGGATGCATTTTTACACTCTATAAATGTGGAAATTTACATTGGAAACGTTTGGTTTAGCTGTTATAAAAGTTTGTTTTTTTAGTGCTGTAAATGCATTTTCAGCTCGCGCTGTACACATTTGCTATGTGAGGCATTATCTCATAAGGGAAATACTGGACAATCAAATTAATGACTGCCCAGGCTTCAGGATGTCTTTTTACACTATATAAAGGTGGAAATTTACATTGGAAACGTTTGGTTTAGCTGTTATAAAAGTTTGGTTTTTTAGTGCTGAAAATGCATTTTCAGCTCGCACTGTACACATTTGCTATGTGAGGCATTATCTCATAAGGGAAATACTGGACAATCAAATTAATGACTTCCCAGGCTTCAGGATGCCTTTTTACACTCTATAAATGTGGAAATTTACATTGGAAACGTTTGGTTTAGCTGTTAATGAAGTTTCGTTTTTTTAGTGCTGAAAATTCATTGTCTGCTGGCGCTGTACACTTTTTCTAAGTGTTGCAATATCTCATGAAGGAAATACTGGACAATCAAATTAATGACTTTCCAGGCTTCAGGATGCCTTTCTACACTATATAAAGGTGGAAATTTACATTGGAAACGTTTGGTTTAGCTGTTATAAAAGTTTGGTTTTTTAGTGCTGTAAATGCATTTTCAGCTCGCGCTGTACACATTTGCTATGAGAGGCATTATCTCATAAGGGAAATATTGGACAATCAAATTAATGACTGCCCAGGCTTCAGGATGTCTTTTTACACTATATAAAGGTGGAAATTTACATTGGAAACGTTTAGTTTAGCTGTTAATGAAGTTTCGTTTTTTTAGTGCTGGAAATTCATTGTCTGCTGGCGCTGTACACTTTTTCTAAGTGTTGCAATATCTCATGAAGGAAATACTGGACAATCAAATTAAAGACTTTCCAGGCTTCAGGATGCCTTTTTACACTATATAAAGGTGGAAATTTACATTGGAAACGTTTGGTTTAGCTGTTATAAAAGTTTGGTTTTTTAGTGCTGTAAATGCATTTTCAGCTCGCGCTGTACACATTTGCTATGAGAGGCATTATCTCATAAGGGAAATATTGGACAATCAAATTAATGACTGCCCAGGCTTCAGGATGTCTTTTTACACTATATAAAGGTGGAAATTTACATTGGAAACATTTAGTTTAGCTGTTAATGAAGTTTCGTTTTTTTAGTGCTGAAAATTCATTGTCTGCTGGCGCTGTACACTTTTTCTAAGTGTTGCAATATCTCATGAAGGAAATACTGGACAATCAAATTAATGACTTTCCAGGCTTCAGGATGCCTTTCTACACTATATAAAGGTGGAAATTTACATTGGAAACGTTTGGTTTAGCTGTTATAAAAGTTTGTTTTTTTAGTGCTGTAAATGCATTTTCAGCTCGCGCTGTACACATTTGCTATGAGAGGCATTATCTCATAAGGGAAATATTGGACAATCAAATTAATGACTGCCCAGGCTTCAGGATGTCTTTTTACACTATATAAAGGTGGAAATTTACATTGGAAACGTTTGGTTTAGCTGTTATAAAAGTTTGGTTTTTTAGTGCTGTAAATGCATTTTCAGCTCGCGCTGTACACATTTGCTATGAGAGGCATTATCTCATAAGGGAAATATTGGACAATCAAATTAATGACTGCCCATGCTTCAGGATGTCTTTTTACACTATATAAAGGTGGAAATTTACATTGGAAACGTTTGGTTTAGCTGTTATAAAAGTTTGGTTTTTTAGTGCTGAAAATGCATTTTCAGCTCGCACTGTACACATTTGCTATGTGAGGCATTATCTCATAAGGGAAATACTGGACAATCAAATTAATGACTTCCCAGGCTTCAGGATGCATTTTTACACTCTATAAATGTGGAAATTTACATTGGAAACGTTTGGTTTAGCTGTTATAAAAGTTTGTTTTTTTAGTGCTGTAAATGCATTTTCAGCTCGCGCTGTACACATTTGCTATGTGAGGCATTATCTCATAAGGGAAATACTGGACAATCAAATTAATGACTGCCCAGGCTTCAGGATGTCTTTTTACACTATATAAAGGAGGAAATTTACATTGGAAACGTTTGGTTTAGGTGTTATAAAAGTTTGGTTTTTTAGTGCTGAAAATGCATTTTCAGCTCGCACTGTACACATTTGCTATGTGAGGCATTATCTCATAAGGGAAATACTGGACAATCAAATTAATGACTTCCCAGGCTTCAGGATGCCTTTTTACACTCTATAAATGTGGAAATTTACATTGGAAACGTTTGGTTTAGCTGTTAATGAAGTTTCGTTTTTTTTAGTGCTGAAAATTCATTGTCTGCTGGCGCTGTACACTTTTTCTAAGTGTTGCAATATCTCATGAAGGAAATACTGGACAATCAAATTAATGACTTTCCAGGCTTCAGGATGCCTTTCTACACTATATAAAGGTGGAAATTTACATTGGAAACGTTTGGTTTAGCTGTTATAAAAGTTTGGTTTTTTAGTGCTGTAAATGCATTTTCAGCTCGCGCTGTACACATTTGCTATGAGAGGCATTATCTCATAAGGGAAATATTGGACAATCAAATTAATGACTGCCCAGGCTTCAGGATGTCTTTTTACACTATATAAAGGTGGAAATTTACATTGGAAACGTTTGGTTTAGCTGTTATAAAAGTTTGTTTTTTTAGTGCTGTAAATGCATTTTCAGCTCGCACTGTACACATTTGCTATGAGAGGCATTATCTCATAAGGGAAATATTGGACAATCAAATTAATGACTGCCCAGGCTTCAGGATGTCTTTTTACACTATATAAAGGTGGAAATTTACATTGGAAACGTTTACTTTAGCTGTTAATGAAGTTTCGTTTATTTAGTGCTGAAAATTCATTGTCTGCTGGCGCTGTACACTTTTTCTAAGTGTTGCAATATCTCATGAAGGAAATACTGGACAATCAAATTAATGACTTTCCAGGCTTCAGGATGCCTTTCTACACTATATAAAGGTGGAAATTTACATTGGAAACGTTTGGTTTAGCTGTTATAAAAGTTTGTTTTTTTAGTGCTGTAAATGCATTTTCAGCTCGCACTGTACACATTTGCTATGTGAGGCATTATCTCATAAGGGAAATACTGGACAATCAAATTAATGACTTCCCAGGCTTCAGGATGCCTTTTTACACTCTATAAATGTGGAAATTTACATTGGAAACGTTTGGTTTAGCTGTTAATGAAGTTTCGTTTTTTTTAGTGCTGAAAATTCATTGTCTGCTGGCGCTGTACACTTTTTCTAAGTGTTGCAATATCTCATGAAGGAAATACTGGACAATCAAATTAATGACTTTCCAGGCTTCAGGATGCCTTTCTACACTATATAAAGGTGGAAATTTACATTGGAAACGTTTGGTTTAGCTGTTATAAAAGTTTGGTTTTTTAGTGCTGTAAATGCATTTTCAGCTCGCGCTGTACACATTTGCTATGAGAGGCATTATCTCATAAGGGAAATATTGGACAATCAAATTAATGACTGCCCAGGCTTCAGGATGTCTTTTTACACTATATAAAGGTGGAAATTTACATTGGAAACGTTTGGTTTAGCTGTTATAAAAGTTTGTTTTTTTAGTGCTGTAAATGCATTTTCAGCTCGCACTGTACACATTTGCTATGAGAGGCATTATCTCATAAGGGAAATATTGGACAATCAAATTAATGACTGCCCAGGCTTCAGGATGTCTTTTTACACTATATAAAGGTGGAAATTTACATTGGAAACGTTTACTTTAGCTGTTAATGAAGTTTCGTTTATTTAGTGCTGAAAATTCATTGTCTGCTGGCGCTGTACACTTTTTCTAAGTGTTGCAATATCTCATGAAGGAAATACTGGACAATCAAATTAATGACTTTCCAGGCTTCAGGATGCCTTTCTACACTATATAAAGGTGGAAATTTACATTGGAAACGTTTGGTTTAGCTGTTATAAAAGTTTGTTTTTTTAGTGCTGTAAATGCATTTTCAGCTCGCACTGTACACATTTGCTATGTGAGGCATTATCTCATAAGGGAAATACTGGACAATCAAATTAATGACTTCCCAGGCTTCAGGATGCCTTTTTACACTCTATAAATGTGGAAATTTACATTGGAAACGTTTGGTTTAGCTGTTAATGAAGTTTCGTTTTTTTAGTGCTGAAAATTCATTGTCTGCTGGCGCTGTACACTTTTTCTAAGTGTTGCAATATCTCATGAAGGAAATACTGGACAATCAAATTAATGACTTTCCAGGCTTCAGGATGCCTTTCTACACTATATAAAGGTGGAAATTTACATTGGAAACGTTTGGTTTAGCTGTTATAAAAGTTTGGTTTTTTAGTGCTGTAAATGCATTTTCAGCTCGCGCTGTACACATTTGCTATGAGAGGCATTATCTCATAAGGGAAATATTGGACAATCAAATTAATGACTGCCCAGGCTTCAGGATGTCTTTTTACACTATATAAAGGTGGAAATTTACATTGGAAACGTTTGGTTTAGCTGTTATAAAAGTTTGTTTTTTTAGTGCTGTAAATGCATTTTCAGCTCGCACTGTACACATTTGCTATGAGAGGCATTATCTCATAAGGGAAATATTGGACAATCAAATTAATGACTGCCCAGGCTTCAGGATGTCTTTTTACACTATATAAAGGTGGAAATTTACATTGGAAACGTTTGGTTTAGCTGTTATAAAAGTTTGTTTTTTTAGTGCTGTAAATGCATTTTCAGCTCGCACTGTACACATTTGCTATGAGAGGCATTATCTCATAAGGGAAATATTGGACAATCAAATTAATGACTGCCCAGGCTTCAGGATGTCTTTTTACACTATATAAAGGTGGAAATTTACATTTGAAACGTTTGGTTTAGCTGTTATAAAAGTTTGTTTTTTTAGTGCTGAAAATGCATTTTCAGCTCGCGCTGTACACATTTGCTATGAGAGGCATTATCTCATAAGGGAAATATTGGACAATCAAATTAATGACTGCCCAGGCTTCAGGATGTCTTTTTACACTATATAAAGGTGGAAATTTACATTGGAAACGTTTGGTTTAGCTGTTATAAAAGTTTGGTTTTTTAGTGCTGTAAATGCATTTTCAGCTCGCGCTGTACACATTTGCTATGAGAGGCATTATCTCATAAGGGAAATATTGGACAATCAAATTAATGACTGCCCAGGCTTCAGGATGTCTTTTTACACTATATAAAGGTGGAAATTTACATTGGAAACGTTTGGTTTAGGTGTTATATAAGTTTGTTTTTTTAGTGCTGAAAATGCATTTTCAGCTCGCACTGTACACATTTGCTATGTGAGGCATTATCTCATAAGGGAAATACTGGACAATCAAATTAATGACTTCCCAGGCTTCAGGATGCCTTTTTACACTATATAAAGGTGGAAATTTACATTGGAAACGTTTGGTTTAGCTGTTATAAAAGTTTGGTTTTTTTAGTGCTGAAAATTCATTGTCTGCTGGCGCTGTACACTTTTTCTAAGTGTTGCAATATCTCATGAAGGAAATACTGGACAATCAAATTAATGACTTTCCAGGCTCCAGGATGCCTTTCTACACTATATAAAGGTAGAAATTTACATTGGAAACGTTTGGTTTAGCTGTTATAAAAGTTTGGTTTTTTAGTGCTGTAAATGCATTTTCAGCTCGCGCTGTACACATTTGCTATGAGAGGCATTATCTCATAAGGGAAATATTGGACAATCAAATTAATGACTGCCCAGGCTTCAGGATGTCTTTTTACACTATATAAAGGTGGAAATTTACATTGGAAACGTTTAGTTTAGCTGTTATAAAAGTTTGTTTTTTTAGTGCTGTAAATGCATTTTCAGCTCGCGCTGTACACATTTGCTATGAGAGGCATTATCTCATAAGGGAAATATTGGACAATCAAATTAATGACTGCCCAGGCTTCAGGATGTCTTTTTACACTATATAAAGGTGGAAATTTACATTGGAAACGTTTAGTTTAGCTGTTATAAAAGTTTGTTTTTTTAGTGCTGAAAATGCATTTTCAGCTCGCACTGTACACATTTGCTACGTGAGGCATTATCTCAGAAGGGAAATACTGGACAATCAAATTAATGACTTCCCAGGCTTCAGGATGCCTTTTTACACTCTATAAATGTGGAAATTTACATTGGAAACGTTTGGTTTAGCTGTTAATGAAGTTTCGTATTTTTAGTGCTGAAAATTCATTGTCTGCTGGCGCTGTACACTTTTTCTAAGTGTT